>NC_060171.1:31403330-31437951 GCF_021292245.1 Micropterus dolomieu | reverse complement strand
TCTGAATACTTATGACCATGTGATATTTCAGTTTTTCTTTTTTAATAAATTTGCAAAAATTTCTACATTTCTGTTTTTTTCTGTCAAGATGGGGTGCTGAGTGTACATTACTGAGAAATAAAATGAACTTTTTAGATTTTTGGAAAATGGCTGCAATGAAACAAAGAGTGAAAAATTTAAAGGGGTCTGAATACTTTCCGTATCCACTGTATCTTTGGCATGTTTTGTAATGCAATTTCTTGCTACTTATTGGCCAACATATACGCCATGCCAATATGTCTACAATAATCCAATATCTGCAGATACTATCAGTCTGGCTAATGTACTGGATTGGTTAGGCTATACTATAAATATCCACAGCTGTGTGTAATTATCACCCGTATGGCTGCAACAAACTATTATTGTCCTCACGTTGCTCGTTCAATCTGACCAAACGTCCAAAACCTAAACGTATTAAGTTGATGATTATATGCGGAAGACAAAGAAAAGCATCAAACCACAACTTTGAAGTCTGAAAAAAAGAGTGTGAATGCTTTTTTCTCTCGTTGTACATACACAGAATTTGCACGACATTGTCACATTGTACATATTTGTCATTGACATTCAGTGTCTGTAGACCAGCAGCAGAAGTCTGCTCTTCAGTCCCCTCAGGCTTTGTGTAGACTCATCTGTAGGAGTGTGGACACAACTTTCTGATACTTTTGTTATGTGGCTCTGCTGGAGTGATAGTGGACGGATTGATTTGTTGTGATACACTGCTTCTCGCATGCCAGTCACAAGGCAGCCATGGTTGAGAGAGACGGTGTCTTGTCGGAACGCCAAAATTACTAGCGGATGAATCTGTCTGTTTGACTCACTGTTACCTCAGGTCCCCTGTCATGATGGCTCTCAGTCATATAAAGCGTGCAGACACCAGGAGGATATACAGCAGTTTCCCTCCAGTTAAATAGCTTCAGGTCACACGCAGGGACACTTCCTGGTGCAAAAAGGTTCTCATCGAGGTCATGGGAAAAATACCTACATCATTTGGATATCTAGTCCATAATCTGCTGTTGCTCACAGTTGTACAGATACAAACCGGGACTAATCTCTGCCCTGAGGGTTTTCTTCACTAGCACAGGCTCTTGTCGCCCTGTAGAGACGACCTGGACTTTGTTGATCACATAGCCACTTTGTGAGATTGGACTAATTGTTGATGTCTGGTGTATCAGCTCTACCCAAAATTACATACAAGTGAGAATACAGTATATACAAATAAAAATAAAAAAAAAATCATTATTTATCTTACATTTTCACCATTATCAAGACTAGATACTGTATACTATGAATATTGTTTCTATCAACTCATCTTAAAAGTAACTTGTGTTTCACTCTCACTCTTCTATAGCTAAAAGTCTGTCTCACCTCAGGTGCACGCTGTTGCACCTGTAACGATACTACAGTGATGTCACAGTGTACACTTCGACATCACTGCAGCAAGGTGAAAAGGGAGAGTGTTTGTTTTTTGTTTTTTTTTTCTTTTTAAAGCTGGAAGATGAATATTCTAAAGCTTTTAGGCCTTCTTGTTTTTTGTTGCATATAATAATGCTCTCTGCTCTTGCATTTTGAGAAACATGCTCTTTAAAGATGATTCCAGTTTATTACAACTTGGATCTTGTTTTAATAGTTTTTGCCATTGTTCCAATCTGTTTATGATTACATTGTACATTGAATAAAGGTTATTGCTGAGATCTGGGAGCATGGTAATGTTGCTGAAATACAAGCAATCAGATGATCAGTTTTAAAAGTTACAAAAACCTCCCCTCATTTATCTACAGTTCTATCAATCTAGCAAATAACAGATTAAAGTTAAATTAAAGTGCTTTTCATAATAATGGTAGTAAAACAATAATTATAAATCCTATGTAAATTGACGGCTTATTAATGCACTAGCCCATAATTATGCAAATCTCTCGCTGCTGTTCCGAAACCTTTATTGCTGTGAATGCACCTTTAATCAATGAAGGCAACCCAGATGAGTGTATCAACATTTTGTTCAGCTCCTCTCCTCTCTCTCATATAGAACAACTGTTTTTTTTTTTATAGAGCTGACAATAGAGAGATCAAAGTAAAAAGAAACCTTCAGTAACTGTAGCCGACTTCATTTCACCAGCATGTTTTGGCACAGGTGATGAATGAAGTAGTGTTGTGATGAGTTAAGTAGTGTTTCCAAGTTGTTCAGATTTGGTTCTCTGTCACTTGGGAGCCTACTTGGCTGGTGAAGCAGTAACAGCAGACTCCTAATAGAGAATAGAAAATGAGGGGAGTGTTAGATAGAGAATGACAAGGTGTCTGGTTGGACATGAACCTGAGACAAAACTGAAAAGGAACTCATACGAACAACCTGCCCTTTGCTACATCCAAAAATTTCAAATTTTGACTGATCAGTCCAGAGCACCTGCTGCCATTTTTATGCATCCCAGTTCCTGTGTTTTTGTGCATAGTTGAGCTGCTTGGCCTTTTATCACTGTTTTCTGCAGCTCTGAGCTCATGGCATTTCTTGACATCTTCTGATTGCGAAGGGAAGTAAGCATGACGTGTCTTTCATCTGCTGCAGTAAGTTTTCTTTAGCCGTCCACGGTCCACAGCGTTGCCCGTTTCTTTGTGCTTCTTCAAAACAGCTTGGACATCACATCTGCAAACCCCTGTCTGCCTGGGAGATGCAGAATAATTAATTATAAGTCATTTAGCTAATGCTTTTTAACCAAAGCAACTTACAATTGCTATATATGCAGTGCTTCAAGTGGTAAAAAATAGGTGCCAGTAATAAAAATATAAACAGAATGTAATGCTGTAATCAGAAGCTTATTGTTTTAGCTTAAGTTACTGTTTTGGCCAATGCACATTTGTTTCTTCTATATTTCTATATATTTAACATTTCTTGTTGCAAGTTGTTTTTCAGAACATTATTGTTAAAGCTTTTAAAACGTGATGGAGACATTCTGTCCCAGTGTAAATGAGTGTAAATGACACCTATCTGTCAAAATGTTTAAATATTTCACAAATGTTCACGAAAACTGACATTGACAAACTACTTTCAGCACACGGCTGCTTGAAAGGCACCCGAGCTTCTCTGCTCCCTCGTCTCTCTCTGCCGACAGAGTTTAGCTGGCAGGGAGAACAGGAACAGGTGAGCGTCACGTAGCGCCCATAGAACCTGATATGGAGAGTGTAGTGGACAGTACCTGCAGCTTGGGAGAAGTCCCAGTACGCAAGAAAAAGTCCCGGTACGCCAAAGAGTAAATGTCAAGGTGTGTAGTGTTGTAGTACTCTAGATCGGTCTTGAGACCGGTCTTAAGACCACATATTGATGGTCTTGTCTTGGACTTGATTGCATTTGTACTCGGTGATTTATTTGTTAACATCCTAACTTTGATTGGATGTAAAACATATTGCTTCAAATGCAACCAATAACCCTAATTAAAAATGTGTTGTTACCGGAAACGACCCCTCCCCGCGATGGTAAGCATGGAAAAGGAGTGTTAAATAAAGATGCTTACGTTGATTTCAGCTCTAAGTGTTTGTATGTGGGCATTTTATGGGAATGTGGAGCTTTCAGATCAATTTGAGAAGTACCTATGATCACGTTTAACATTTTACTGTGTGTCATGTAATGTGGGGAACTGGTCTTTGTCTTGTCTTGGTCTTGTCTTGGTCTCGACTTGGTCTCAGCCCCTAAAAGTCTTGGTCTTGTCTCGGTCTCGCCCTTCCTCGGTCTTGGTCTCGACTTGGTCTCAGCCCCTAAAAGTCTTGGTCTTGTCTCGGTCTCGCCCTTCCTCGGTCTTGGTCTCGACTTGGTCTCAGCCCCTAAAAGTCTTGGTCTTGTCTTGGTCTTGACTTGGTCTCGGTTTGGGCGGTCTTGACTACAACACTAGAGGTGTGTACAGCCCACTTCAAGCACGGTACATATGTCAGTGGTCGCCACCTCAATTGTCTTGCTCAGGAACACAGCAGTGGATGTCGTGGTGGGATTCAAACCCAGGTTTCCCACAGCAAAGGTCTGTGTCTAATCCACTTGAACCTACATAACTGAATTGATGATCAACAAATTGGTATATTTGTTCAATCATACACCTGACTATAAAATCCCTGACTTTGTGCAAGTGTACCTAGAAGAATTTATGTACGATCTGTTTGCATTACTCTCATTTTTATTGTTGTGATATAATGATATGCCCATTTACCTCTCTGTTTATTAGTTACTGCTGACATAAATTCACTGTGAACCGCGTTCACTGCGGTGGAGATGATGTGGAAACCTTGTAGGACTCAAAATGAACGTTAGCAAACAATGAACCGCTGGCCCTGACACAGATTTGAATCACACTGATTATTTTTTTTAATATTCAAAGAAAAATCTGAAGCAGCACCTGAGCTCATCCCACAGTGCTGTGCCACTGCAGCTCTACACCACTTTTGTGTGGGATAATCTCCCCCAAAAGAGAAAAGCTGTAAGATTCAGAGCTCTGCACTACATGGCACAAATGCAAAAGTTGTTTTTTTTTCAGACTGAACACAGCCTTTTGCTCAGGGAAGATTATCCAAGATGTGTGAGTTTGCCACCTACTGTTGCTCTTTGCCATCTAAGGCCTGCAGCAGCATGCAGTCACCCAAAGGCTGTTCAGCTACCACTCCCTCCCTTCAGATCCTCCCAGCCTCTCTGTACCGTCAAGTTTCAAAGAAGCGTTTGATTGTTGAGTGCCTTTGGCCTGAAGGATATCCTACATCCAAATCTTTCAATGTACTGCTTATATCTTTATAATGGCTTGGGCCTGAGCCTATTGGAGGAGGTTGTGGATTTTTCCAGGGGAGAGGACAGGATGATGCTCTGCAGATTTTAAATTAATTCAGAAGAGGACACAGCACTTCATCTCTTATCAGCTCTGTCCTATAAAGTCAAACTGCTGTGACTACTTTTTTGTATTTTAAAAGTGAAACACTGTGACCCGATTTTATTTTTTGTCCACATCAAAAGCTGAATACTTTATGTTGGCCATTTTTGTAGCAGCTTTCTTGATGTGGAGGATTTCATTGCTGTTTGAACTTAAAGCAACATTACGTAGTAGCCTAATTTTCTCTTAAAATAACATCTTCAAAATCATTTTGATGGTACACTGACTTGTAATAGGGTGAATGGCATCTCTGGCATTGCCACTCGGGGCTCGCAGTGCCTGCTGTGCCAGCTACTGCACTACATAACATTGGAATCCCGGGCAGGACATTTATCATGACGACAGCATAATGCTTTACAGCACCAACATGACGACTCTTCAGCAAGCAAGCTATAAGAAGAAGCAAAAAGTACTTTTACATGTTGGTGTTAGCTAAAAGAGCTGAAATGACGCAAGACCGATGCCAAGCTGGCCTTGCTGTTGGACTAGTCAGTGAAAACTTTCTAGCTGGTTTGCTATGTCTTGTGTTGTTGTGCTTGCTTATGCTGGCCTGTATTAGCAAGTTGTTGACACAAGCAAAGTCAGCAAAATGTTTCATAGACAGACGTTTAGCCGCTAGCTATAAATTGTAAGCATACTTACTAGATAGCACACTCGGACATCACTAACATTACTGTAAGTGCTCACCGCCAGTGTTTCAAGCAACATTATGCTGTTCAACAACGGCCCCTGTCAAATGTTTTACATGTTATACATATACATGAGCTCACACGTGCAATTTGATCACAATGTGCTCTAATCCGTTTGCTGACTGTATTGTTGACCTCAGTTGCTGGGTCGTTCTTGAGTATTTTCTATAATGCTGTAAGTGAAACAGCACATAACTTCAGTAACCGGGAGGAGTTGTGGCCAGTTGGAAATAGCATTTGCTGCTAATGCTAACTTGCTTTGTGCTCCTCTTAACTTTGCTGTCAACACATCCGTTGCCTTCTTAAATTGGCAGGACTAGTGGTGTCTCTGGCAGTTACGTGTCTTGAAGACTGCACATGTAGTGTAAAGATTTCATGCAGCGTTGTACACGGTTGTCCAACATTTCTCAATATCCATTAAGCAGGTACGGGACCAAGAACATAGCGAGCTAACAGGAGATGGGATTGTTTGGTTTGTTTACAGCCATATTGATTTTATTCTGAATATCATGCAGCATTTGGGTCGGATCAGTGGTGATGTATCTCTGACTTGATTGGTTTTCCAATATTTATCGATTAATCAGCCCTAGTAATTATCTTCTTGCAGGTCTCATGTTCCTACAGGTAATCTGTAGGTCTCATTCCATCTCCACTATGACAGTTTTTGATCATGTTAAAGGCCAAAAAACGATTTGTTAATTAAAGTTGAATTCCTTCATCATGAAACATGTATTGTACTCATGTATGTTCTGTCGTAAATATTATTTGGCCATTCATTCTGACATATATAATGTACCACTGGCAGTGTTGGGGGGTAACGCGTTACAAAGTAATGCGTACTGTAATCAGATTACTTTTGTCTGTTATGTAGTAATGTAACACATTAATGTTGATAACTTCACATTATAACTTAATCACATTACAGTTACTAATAACAAAATCGTTGCTTGCGTACTGGTTCTTCAACTATCCGCATAATAGGAGGAGAGAAAAATAAATCAAACGTCCCTTTTTGTGTGTGTTTTCGTAACACTTTTCTGACCTCACTTTTGACTTTAGCACCAGTTCATGAGGATGCAGAAATGGCAGAGCTACTAAAGACGTCTTTCAAGGGGTGGAAGTAGCATGTCCAGTAAGAGGGAAAAATCTACTTTAAAGCCATAGTTTGGCAAGTGAGCTACAGTAAGTTTGTTGCGTGGGTTTGGCCTGTTAACTGCACAGTTCAAAGTACATTACAGATGCTAAGTTTTTCCTTTGAAATCAAATTAATAACTTTCAACAAATTAATATTTGCACTAGATGGTTGGAAGGACAACCTGTTTTAAGTTATGTTGTATTGTAATGAAATTCATTATTTAAAAAATGTTTCCAATGAAATGCCAATTAAAGTTCTAAGCATTAAAGTACTGTACTGTAGCCTTGTTCTTCTCTTGACAAAATTTGTTGTCAGCTGTGTAATATTAAAGAGCATAAAATAGAGATCATGTGGATGTTCTCATTATAATAAGGATTTGTGTTGATCTGGGCATAAATATTTGGCAGTTATTGTGCATCACAGGTGATGTTACGCAGTAATCCAAAAGTAGTGTAACTAGTTACTTTCAGCAGTAAGTAATCTAGTAAAGTAAGGCATTACTTTTAAAAAAAAGTAACTAGTAATGTGTAACATATTATGTGTAATATATACATTAATATATTACCTTTTTTGAGTAACTACCCCAACACTGACCACTGGTAATTCTCAACATTATATTCTGTTACTATGTGTAATCATGCATTTGTGTGAGGGATTTCAGGTAACCTGTGTTTAGTGGATCTCCCAACTCCCAACTCCCAGGTCTTGACTCTCTCGCTGTTCTCCAGTGAAGTGCTTTGTGCCCTCAGGCTTTTCTGTTCCTGTGTGGAGAGCTTTCGGTGCTACAAAGCAGCTGCTTCTCAACCAGACAAATGGCAGACTGCTGGGACAGCGAGGCCAGGGAACTCTTTCAGTTCAGCCTTTTTTACAGTATGTCTGGACTCACTATACCCAAACCTTTCTAGAGAGAAGCATGTCCCTGAACAAACTGTTTTGTTCTGATCACATGTCTGTATGTTGTTTTCACCCACATGGATTTCTTTGTCAGCTCTTACTGAGGAAACTCATTTCCATTTAAATGTAGCAACTCCTTAGTACTTTTCAGGAGCTCAACTAAATACTGTCAATGAGTTATGTGCAGCCATCAAAACATTTTCTAATTAGTGCATTAATTAACTAAATGAATGATCTCATTAGCATAGCTGGTTATGTTCAATATATTATGGTAATTATACTGGCATATTAGACCGCCTCAATGCTTCCTGTGTAAAAAGGACATTGAGATCAAGTCATGGAGCTTTGCCAGAATTCCCATTCATTTTCCATTTGCAGCATTCAGGCCTCTATAGTCAGGCCCAGTCAGTTTTATTTATATTGTCTGGAGTAAAAAAAAATTTAACCATTTGCACACCTGCAAATTTTAATCCTAATAAGGATCAACTCCACAAAAACGGGGGCGGAGGGGCATGTGGTCACTAGACAATTACATTCACAGATTTTTTTTAATAAACAAATTGTTAGTGATTTTACACTGATTATTCAGCTTTCAAAAACGTGTTCTCATACTATCCTCTCTTCTCCTTTCCAACAACAACAATAAACACATGAATCATCTAATAATCAAGATTAACGGTGCATTAACTTGACTAGATATGTCAAAGACGCCACCAATGTTTGAAAAAAACGAACCACCACCATCACTTGTGAATTTTTTTTCTCAGCAGCTTTACTGATGTTGATAGGTTTTCAGTGTGGTGAGTCCCCAGGACCCACATGTGGTCATTTGAGTGGGTCTCCAATAAAATGTATTTTTTGATAAATTGCAGTATTAAACTCGAGATTTTGTAGATACTACTTACCTGTAAAAAAATATATATATATATAAAAATTAATAAATTCAGAACAGGATTAGAATTAAGTATTTTAAATGTTTCAAGAGCAGCAACAGTATTGTTTACAATAGCGATTCGTTGACTTAATGTCGATTACGTGCATCGCTGCATCCGGTGTGGGATTCTCCCGGACAAGCTCCAGCTACAAGACCTAAAGTTTGGAGTATTTCAGACAGACACTCAACAACGCGCTGCTCTGTGAGCTCTGTGAACTGGAAACAGCTTCACTGCAGCACAACTGCTGTCCACGAATACGTGAAACGAAAGTATCCCGCAGCACTTTTTCTAGACGGCAGCACCGCAAATCGTGTTTACCTTCTGTCGCCACACAAGCACGGCACACCATCAGCACGAGGACACGTAGTATTTCTTCATTGCCTTCATGTTAAAAGTAATTTCTGCCCTGCTGCTGTCATGGTAACGTAACGTTACACCGCGAGTCATGTAACGATCGGCTGTTTCATATTTTCTGTTTATTTAACGGCCACGTATGAGCGAGAAAACAGCTGAATCTGATTACAGACAGTCTGTGAGTCCCTTCAGGTGTTCACTGATGCAGAAATACATTTGATTATCATACTGCATTGCTTAATATTGAAATGAATCCATGTCAGAAACATTTAAAGTTTTAAGTAAAGTATCCTAATTAATGTCTGTTATTATCACAACACATCAGTGACGTTGAAATTTGATTCATTTTAAGATTTGCTGTTATTGTCATTATTCTAATGTGCTTCATCAGCATGACTGAATAAAATCTAGATAAATTGGTATGTTAATCGAGTAATAGGCAACTTTTCTTTCTTTAGAATAAACAAAATTAGGCGTTAGATTAATCGACTTGAAAAATAATCTATATGTACAGCCCTACTCTCTATATACTAGATATGCTTTCTACATCTTTTGTACGTGTTAATGCTTGTTGAGCAGGTGTATTGAAGTGTTGGCCTTTTACAAGCAAAGGTTTTATTGCACTTACTTACAGTAACAAGCGAAGTTGTCATCATCTTGAATAATGTCCCCCACAGCCTCTCTGCTCTGCTGACGTGTGTGTGTGTGTGTGTGTGTGTGTGTGTGTGTGTGGGAGCTCACAGAGAGCAGGATTTGTATGATTTCAACACAGATGGTTCTTCACAATGTAATGTTAGCATTATCACTGGAAAAATAGGGTGCGTTGATAGTGAGTTTACTGCGTGCTTACGGATTCACTGCAGCTTCCAGCGCACACCCCATTTAAGCCACTGTTTTTTTTGTATCCCCAGCTTTACTATACATAGACACAAGACTCAAGGATACCACTCCCACAGATTGAAATGAGATGCATTTATTTTGCAGATGAACCTGTGGTTCACAAAGTTTACCATTATTAACAGGTTCGGGAGCTGTAACAGCCATTCATTCTTGTTAAAGTTGGCTTGTTCATTACTTACTGGCATGACTATATTACTAAAATAAAAATGTCTAAGACTGTGTTGCATCTCGTTATCGTGTATAATGGTTTCAAAACATGCATACAGGGAACAAGTTCTGAATGTGCCTGATTCTGCAGTAGAAACATTTCAATCCTTCCCACAGCTGAATTCTGAATGATCTTAGCAAACTGTTTAAGTGTACAGATTGTTGCGACTTTTCAGAAAAATGCTCTCTTGAACAGTGGGAATGTAATGGAAGTGAAATGAAGCGAGGTGCGGTTATGTAAAGGCTATTGTTGCTGCAGCAGTCCCGCTCTGTGCTGCTAGCCCATTTCAGCCTGGCTAGCTGTCAGTCACTTAAAGGGATAAAATGCAATCTCTCTGCACACATGGATTTGGAATTGCTGCAACGTTCCGAGGGATGAGGTGCGGCCTCGTGTGAGAGGCAGACTGTATCCGAGGTGAAGTGAAATTGAATTCTCCTTAAGGTGAATAGCACAGAATAGGTCATAGCACAACACTGAATAGGTTTGCTTACTTGGAGTTAGCGGCTACTTTACAAAGCAGTAATTCACATATGAAACAAGCATGAGAACCTGTTGAGAGTGATTCTGCCTGTTTCCTCTGATGGTAACCTGCAGCAGTCTGAGGGAATGAAATGGCAGCGGAGATTGCAGAATTATTTCAGTGATGGAAAATTCTCCTCAGCAATCATCGTCAAAACCACTGGGCCTTTCAGACACAATGATGAAAGAGAAGAGGAAGGAGAAGAAGAGAGAAAGACGCGAGGGAGGATGAACCGATTGAGGGAAACAGGAATGCGGGGAGACAGGGGCGGTATACACAGGTGTGTGTGTGTGTGTGTGTGTGTGTGCGCGCAGAGTGATGGAGAAAGAAGATAAAAAGGAAAAAGGGAGAAATTGAAAGAAACTGAGTGGGAGAAAGAGTTTCAATCTGCCTCTGGAGAATTACCTTTCTTGTTGATGCTCGGGCTCGGAGATAATCAGGTGTTGCAATTCCACTTCCCCAAGGATCCCAGGAGCAGATTACAGAACAATAAGCCTCTCCCTCTTTCCCTCTCACACTCTCACCCTCCAAATCTGAGTAAACAATATTGTGTTCCAACCTTTTGACCATATTAATGTCTCAAAATACTTGGGGAGCACGTAAAAGTGGTCTGTGTGTGTGTGTGTGTGTGTGTGTGTACAGTATGATTACTCATGAGTCCACACCTGCAGTGCAATGATGCGTGTGTGTGTGTGTGTGTGTGTGTGTGTGTGTGTGTGTGTGTACGTGGGTGTGTGTTTGAAGCAGCAACAGGAGAAAGGAGTCGATCAGTGTGCTATGTCTTCAGGGAGAAAAATCCTGCCTGCTGAACTAAGAAACACACACACACACACACACACACACACACACACACACACACACACACACACACACACACACACACACTTCCATACTTCCCCCTGGCTGCCTATGAGATGTGAACAGCAGGGTGTCTTTTTGATTCTGTAGTGTGTGTGTGTGGTTTGAGCACAAAAGCTGTAATATTCCCTGAACTCTTTCGGTCTCCACTGCACACTGTGTTTTATACCAGGTTAGAAAACTGCATTGCTTAAACTCAGTAATGAACTGCTGTTGCTTTAATGTTTGGCTTTGTGCCTAGAGGAAACACTTGCGCTCCTCTGCCTCATCTTTGTTTTCTTTTTCTCCTTAATAGACCGGATAAACACTGCACAATTTCCTGAATCCTCTTTAAAGCAATTATTTGAGAAACTTGCATTCAATGCCTTTTATAAAGCATGTTATATTCGATATATCACATGTCAGTAAATTATTGTTTTCACTCAGTCAAGGCTCTCCTGATTGAAATGTTTTGGTGTGGTTTACAGTGACAAAAGGATTCCAAAAACTTTCAAAACAGATTTTCTCCTTTAAGTAACATTTTTGGGCTTTTAACCTTTTTATAAGCTCTGGATTCAATATTTTAAAGTGTAGGATCACATCAGGCCAGTCTTTTGACTGCTGCCCGTATTTTTAAATATTAAACCCCCACACAGCTGTGTTTCAAATGTAACAGCACATAAGCATAAAGAAACAAACACTTACTACCAATACATGATGTAGTGAAAATGTAGATATTGAATTTTGATTGCGAAAATAGTTTGATGCAATTTCATTTTAAGGTCAGAGTTTAGTACTGGAACAGAGAGGATCAGAGAGGGAGAGAGACATTGATTTGTACCCAGGATGTCACAGTTGGATGCTTGGCCCTTGAGTCAACTGAGCCGCCATGACACCCTTAAACTGGATCCACTTTTCTTTTTTTTTTTTTTTTGTGGCTTGACTTGGATTTCACCTCGTAATATTCAGCTCTGCAGGGCGGGCTTTACCGTGCTAGATCATCCAGGCTCCTTACTACTTCAAAATCTAACTGTAAGTTAAGGGTGCACCAATAAATGTTTTTATGTTAACAGTTTTTCAAATGACACAAGGTCATAATGAAGTCCGAAATTGGTGGGGACCAAAAGAAGAGTGATTATTGGACTTCCATTTATCAGATGGCCAGAAACATGACTCCAAATGAACGCTAATGGTGCTCCTTTTCCACTGGGTGTGAAAATAGACAGTTGTATGTTAAGACCATAAAAACAATACAGCATTAACAACTGAATAGGGCTGGGTATCGGTACTTGATACTAAGGCTGAATGATTTTGGGGGGGGGGATCTAGATATTGCGATCACTGTTCGATATGTTTAGCTAAAGTTAAATATTCACTGTGTAATAGACATAGATGGATAAACAAAAAAGAGCTGATTGCGGCCATTCTAGTCAATGCTTGTGCTCACACCAGAGAGCTGCTGGGTGTCCCAGAAGCATGTCTCCACTCTGCTCCGCGAAGTATATGCTGTCCGTCTATATTTGACGGAAGCCACGTCAAGCAGCACCCTGTGCAGACTCCTGATCGTATGCCAACAAAAAACACTTGTCTAAGTAAGCTATGTTAAGTAAACTATGTTGTTAAGTAAACTATGTCGTTTACTTAACCAATGTAGAAACACCAAAATCAAGGACAATTGAACAAATCAACAAAATCTGAACTAGTCAGCAAAATCAGGCAGGCATAACGCTCTTATTCTAAAATGCTGCATGTGGGATAAGTAGCCATTAAGCGAACAGATCTTCCGGCTACTTATATCAGAAGTAGTTGGTGTGATTGGTTGCATGTGCAGGGTATCTTCTGGATGTTTTCCTTAGGGGAGTCTTAGGGAATTTCTGGAAATTTCTGGCCGGGACCAGCTCAAACCAGTTTTCAGTAGTTCCACAACCATGGGCAGGCTTTCAGGTGTTTGCTAGCTCCACGCATCCTTCACACTATTTACTCTATAATCAAACCTTATATTACTACAAAGGCATTCAGCAATGCATGGTCATCATGAGAGACTCACCACACAGAGAGAAAAAATCACCATACAGAGAGAGTGGCGCAAGACTTAATACACAAAACCCAATATTAATATAGTGTTTCTTAAAACATATTAAACCTTAAAACACATTAGACATTATGTATAGTATGTATAAATGATACAGAAAAGAGTGGCCAGCAGAGGGGCTTAGTGGCTTAGAATGCACTTTATTGTAATCACCTGATTAGGATGAGGAGAGATCTGATACAAGTTTGCAATATTTTTATATGAAAGTTAATTCAAAGAATAAAAATAAAAATACCAATCAACTCCTATGGCTTCAACAGGTGGCATTTTACGCAATGTATCAAATCAAAGCACTCTACCGCTATCGGTATCGCTTCAGTGGTACAGGTCTTGGTACTGTTATTGTAAAACAATACCCAACCCTTCAACTGAATCTACTAAGTTTAATTTTAATACCCAGATAAAGGCCATATGGCTTAAATGAGTTGAGTGTAGTTTTACGTTTATGAATAGATTACAGGCTTTCCAATTTTGGGACAATATTTCTTCCACACTTATTAGAGGGCAGTTTTTAATCAGAATCCAGCGTCGAACAATCTTTGATATTAGCACCCAAGAATAATTGGATTATGTGCGGAAACACTGCTGTGCTGTACAAACTCAAACAGCATGGTGAAATCACACTTGTCAGTGGATTGAAATACGGGACGTGTTCATAAAAAAAAAAAAAAAAAAAAAAAAATACATGGCCTAGTCATCATCTCAATCATCTCCACAGATGGTGCTGCCTTTTTCCCCTAAAGACATTCTCATCTTTCTAAGACTACGTGAGGAGATCTTCCATCTTTTCAATATAGTGCGCCTGCTGCTAAGGTCAAACCCCCCTGATGCTAATCTGTCTGCCTAACTGCCCATCTGGCTGCCTGTTGATGGAATCTTCTGTGGCCTCTAATTCCTCCACCTGACAGACATTAGATTGTGTGGAGCAGCAGTTGTTTGTTTGTATGAAATTGGCCTTCTATGATTTAAAGGTGCATTTTAGGTCATTCAAGCCTTTCAGATTTAATAAAGTGCCAGAGGAGGAAACTTAAGTCACATGATTCAGCTGTGCAAACTGCACTAACGGAGATCTAGTGAGAGAGTAGTGTCTTAATGATAGGCTCAGGTTTTCTCTGTCTACCCAACTTGCACAAATCTCTGCAACGTCCACATTCTTCACGTTTCAAAACAGAACCAGAATCCACTATGACTGGAAAACACAATTTCCAAGAACATTTTAAGCATCTGTGGAGATGGCATGCCTCAAAACATGACATAAACATGCACACACCTCACTGAGAGCCGTCATTTCCATAAGATCTAATATCCCCACCTTTTACTTTGCTCCTAGTAGTAGAACCTAATCAGGCAGAGATCATGAGGGTGACCGACAGAGAATATGAGACCACAGCACAGGCCGGATCAGCGTTCTTATTAAAGAGGCATTATCGGGTAATAGCTTAGCTTTCAGCTAAAAACATATAGGGATATGAGGGTTTTTTTCAGCCGCTCTAAAGCAAGTACTTTTCAGACACGGCTAGTCCCAGTCTAAACAGGTTGGTAGGCAGCAGGAAAGTTGTTTAAGGGAACGGAGACAGAGAGAATAGAAACTTCCTGACATCACCTACAAAATGATAAACTTCCCTTTTCCAGCAGCAGGTTAGCAGCTCACACAGGGAGCTTTAACTTAAGCCTGTATAAGCCTTTATTCTCTTAGAAACTTACTGCTAAACTTCACTTCTCAACTTTTCCTCTGCTCCGCTGTATTCACCTGCTGCTTGCTCACTTTCGATCGACCACACCCCCACTACACACTCCTTGATGGTGACTGCAAGTGGTCAGCGAATGTTACAGGACAAGTAAAAAAGAAAATATTTCTCTGCCCCCGTATAGGAGTATTTGGGGTTTAGTTTGATTATTCTTTGGACCATAAGTATTTAAACCCAGCAAGACATGTCTGAGAAGGCTAATTGCATATGAGGCACACAGCATTGTAGGGCAGATGTCATGCATGCTACAGGGACTTCTATCACCAGCAGCGTTTACTTTTTTTGTTTTTTATACAAATACTGTCATATACTGTACCCCGGTGAAAAAAGAAGAACTGCCCAAGCCTGCTAGCCTGGCTCTGTCTAAAGTGAAGAAATACACCTACCAATGCCTTTAAATGCTGTCCTATTTACACGACATATCTTTATATAATCCTATCTAGCTTTGCCCCCTCCACTCCATACTTGACATAAAAACAGTTTCCTAATTCTAGTACAGTGTTCCCTTTTTTCTCTTAATTGCTATCAAATTTATGTTGAATATTTCATCAATATTCCTCTCTTTACTTAAATTTAATAACTTAAATTTAAATGTAATTTGAGGCCACTAGCTAAACCAATCTTTACCTGTGGGCCTAGTATCTAACAGGACAATATCATGGGCCAGAGTTTAAATCTCAATCAACAAAAAAACTTAAACCAGAAATGTAACATCTCTAAAAGATCATGCTCAGATTGATTCATCTCTTCCTCATCCTCCCGATCTAACAACGCATGTGAGGGACAGCAGTTTCCTGGATATCTAACTACTACTGAAGGATCGGTCATAATGCTGAACGCACTCTAACTGAGGCTGATGTTGATAGACTAGTAATTCCAAATTATTATTATTATTTATTAGGAAAATTGGATACATTGTATGGTCAGTGAGGAGAAGTTATAAATTCATAGATTGTTTTCTGTTTGAGGCTGTTGTCTTATTCTATATTCATTGTTTCTCTGAGGTTGATATGAAAATTGCTGAATGAAGAATTTCTTCAGAGTGATGTACTGATATGTTTTGAGGCTATTTTCTTAGAAATCACTTTGATTGTTTTTTAAGTTGACCTGAGATTCTGTGCGGACAGATGATCATTTTATCAGCTAAACTGGACTTCCAATTTAAGGTTATATCATTTTGAACAAACTGAGAGCATCTTGCATAGTCCCAGTCTATTCTGGCTGACACTAATCACTCTCTCCTAACCAAAGGAAATGAGAAGCTAAATCCTGCTTAGTGACATATTTCCTTTTGTGGAGAAAATATGATCCCCTGGATGAAATTCTCCCAGGAAATATGAATCCTCTTAATATTCTTTTAATATCTCCCACATTGATTTTTAAGTCATGCCCCTTTCCTTCCTGTATCAGTTTCTTAATTTAAACAGCATTTTGATATCACATGTACTATAAAGGACCCTCGAGAGCCCACTACGCAGTATAATTGTGAGGCCTGGATTTGTGACGGTCCAATATACATTTCTTACTCTATCCAGATGATGTATTTCATTGTAACAGAGCCAGAGTGGACACAGACACACTATCTCTATTTTTGTCAAGTTCAACTCAGTACAGTTGAGTAACAACCCCTGTCTTGTTTTGTAAGAGCTGTTATACGTGTTTTTGTTTTTCTTGTTCAGAGTGAGGTGTGGTTCAATTATGATAGTGAAATGTAGTTTTTTGAGATATATATATATATATATATATATATATAACATAACAGTGTGTCCATTCACAGTAGCTTTATGTTGTACTACAAAATGTTAAAGCGTAAAAAAAGTAAAGTATAGCACACTCAAAAGACAGGTGATGCAATAAAAGTTGGAAACTTGTTTGTGTCAAACTTCTTCTACTGTCTAATCAGGGAAGACCAGCCGACATGTTTCCCTGCTAGGACTGCCAGCGGCAGCAGGATGCCCAGCTTTCCTCCAGCAATGCTAGCAGCACACTCTAAGACTTTTAGCTCTTATAATGCAAGTTTTCAAACCAAAAATATGTAGAGTATTTATGCTGATCCTGATTCACATCTTTGGTGAAGTGTTGGAATTAAAAACTGGAAGCTATTTATATCATAAGCAACATCAGTCCATAGTAGTTCACTATTCACTTCCATAAAGTTGGGGCTTATTTATTAATAAGTTGTTTTTTTAATCGATGGAGCAGAGGCAAAAATGCTGGATCCTACATTTCCAATGATGTAACTTGATTGTGCGTCTTTAATAGACAATCCATGATTTGTAAATGCCTGTTTCTTTCAAACTCCAGTTTGTAACACAGGCCTTCTATAAAAAGACATAATTTAACAGTTTTCACAGGTTGAGGTGTTACGATCCTGTCCTGAGTTTCTGAGTTTATTGTTTGGTCAGTTCAGTATCTGTTATTTAGTCTGTGTTTTGGTTCCATGTCTTTGTTTCTAGTCCTGTGCCTTAGTTCATGCCTTAGTGTTTACTTCTGGTCTGCAAACATCTGTGTTGTTTTGCCCATGTCTGCTCTTCTGTTTTATCCCAGCCTCAGTCTGTTTTCCCTGTTGGTTGTAGTTATTGGTGATCTATCTGCTTGTGTCGGTATTGGTTTGTCAGTTATATGTCTCTGATATGTTTAGTGTTCAGTAACCTGTTATGTGTGTTCCCTCTCAGTAATCTGCCTGCCAGTCTCTCTGTTTTCCCCGCTGTCTCATTATCCCCTCATCTCTGTCACCTGTGTTGCTCCGGCCCTGCTCGTCAGTCCTTGTGTGTATATATATGCTTGCTTGTTTCCTTCAGTCCTTGTGCAGTCATTGTTGAAGTGTTGTAGTTGTTGTAGTAGCGTGCTATGTCTCGTCTTGCCTGTTCCCTGTCAGTTCTTTGGATTGTACTACTGTTTCTGGATTTTTCTGTTGGATCACCTTGTTTGCCGCTTACTGTAAGTGTGCTCACCTTAAGTTTGTTAATAAACCCTTTTGAACTGCACCTGCTCCACTCTGCATCCTGCATTTGGGTCCCTACACCCACCGTAACACGAGTAGGATCCCCTATGGCTAATAAAGTAATAATTAAGAATAAAATGGAGTGTCCCTATACTGTAACATTTAATTTTGAAAGAAGACTGATGTTTTTCTTTTACCTAAATGAATGAGTTGCTGTTGGTGTTTAATATTTACTGAAGAAAAAGTTAACATTCACCATTGGGGTGCTAGAATTTTGAATGAATGACTTCCCATCTCTGTCAACGTACTGTTTAAATCGTTACGTATTAATTAGTAGCTTCTGCCCCCATGCATGTTGGAGTGAAAACATTTCTTAAAAACTTTTGAAAGAACTAACATGGCACTATAATGTGGATTATTTGTGTTACAGGGGCTACTGATCGCACATTCTCAGGAACAGCTTTATTTTTCAGGTGTCTCAATAATAATTGTTCACCCTAATTAATTGAAATCATGTAATGCATCAAGAGTCATGTTCCCGGCCTGCAGTATATGTCGGCTGTCTGCTTTGGTCCTACTTCTGATTGATTTTCCCCTGAAAATGTACAAGATTGTTTAAAAGGTAATTAGTTTTCTTCTGTTGGTCATCCATGATTAACTGTTTTTCTTTATGTTTAAGTGTTCTTATCCTGCAGTTTATAATGTTTTCTTCTCATACACCGTCATGGGTCATTGCTCAAGCTCATCTGCATGTTGTTTGGTCTTCCTCTGCAATGGATTTCACACTGAGGATTGCACGATAATAATGTGATATGCACGACTTGGAGGATGCTAATGTTGTTTGAGCTGTTGAAGTGGATTGTTGCACTGTATCTTGTTTCCATACAAATTAATATCCATGCTGGGTAATATGTACATTGTCAACAATGGGCTTTGGATTTCATGCTTGGGTGAAATTCACACCGTTATGTACAAATGTGTTTTTAGTCCCTTATCAAAATAAGCAAGATGCCGATGAACCGCACAGGCCGTGTCCGTCAGTTTCCTGATTGCTTTCACACAGTGGCTATTTAAGTGTCTCAAAGTTGGAAAGTGAGACTCCGGAAGGAAACCAAACATTGTCAAGGCAAAGTCTCTGTGATAACACCAGAAAGGGTGGAACGTAGATTTAAGCAATAGCTCACAGATAAGGGGCATGTTCAGTTAGTCTGAAGTGAGCTATTGTTTTTATAAAACGGTTACCAAATATGGCAAAAAGAAAGTAGGCTAACAGACGCACTGCAGTATGACTTTGTTTCATTTCATAAATTGACATTTCTTTATTAAAATAAAAAGTAGCCCCACCAAGCTGCCGGTAGGCTACATAGTGCGTGACGGTTGCAACAGATTTCTGGACAATACATCAAAATCCAAGAACCAGTATAAGACAGAAAACTATTTTGTTGAACTTTGAATCATGCAAAGCTGCCATAGAGGAGTCACAGAACTATAATATAGGACTGGAAAACCAGTATAATAGGTCTCCTTTAAGGCTGCTCCTAAAGGTCAGATCTGGACAAAATGCGACTCAGGTTGGCTAAGCAATGGAAATCAGAGACACCTTTTATGGACACCTGAACCATCAACATCGCAGGTCAAGCACCTTGTCCCGAGCTGTCAGAGCGCAAGATTCCGGCAAGATGAGAGGAGGCAGACTCTGTGTTTGACATCGATGATTCTTGGTGCTCAAACACAGTCAAGATAGACACTGTTTCCCAAATGTCAGACTGTACATGTGAAGATGAAAACCTGTCTGTGTAGCATGAATAGACTAACTTTGTTTTTCTTATACAACCTTGTTTTGTATAACGATTACTAATTAACTACCTTGATATGATTCATTGAATGTCGCTGGGGAGAGGGACGCCTTGACTACCTTGCTTAGACTGACGGAAGGAAATGGATGGGTGATATGACAGAACATGGCATTTGCACAGCTTCCTTTGAACAACTCCCAAACTGCAATAAACACTATCGTTATTTTACGTGTAGAAAATAAGACAATGAATTTTAACAATCAGCTAGCGTAACGTTAGTTCCGTTGCCTGCACACAGTCAAATAACTAAATCACTAAAACACTGAACACAACCTAATATGATTCCTGAGTGTGCGTACCAGCACGAAACATGTAAGTAAAACCATTTTTTGTCTCTTTTGGAGGCTAGCCACTTCCTTCCACCTGCAGCCTCTGCACCAAGGCAAGGCAAATTTATTTGTATAGCGCAATTCAAAGTGCTTTACATCAAACATAAAAGCAATCAGGGTTAAAAGAGTTAAATAGAAAATAAAAACAAGCTGAGGGGTTGAGCTAATATTTGAGTTACAATTATTTTTGGAGAATAAACAGAAGTATCTGCTCTCTCAAGCTAACATTAGCAAGTTCCTTCTGAAGACACAGAAGAAATTAATTAAATCATCCCATTGGCTTGTTGTTTTACTCCTGGTTTAAAAAAAAAAAAAAAAAAGCCCACCCTGGAAATGACTGATTTCTATAGGGAAAATTAGTCAACACTTTCCTTTCTACTGGCTGTGCTCCTGATCATTTCAAAGATGGCACTCACTGATCCAAAGAATCCAGTTTGAAAACAACTGCAGAATGGATTCCAAATGACTATTCATTGCAAAAATCCTACACAAGACACTTTTTGGCAGCCTTGAGAGATAGAGGTACCTTTTGAAAAATTCAAGGAAAGCTTTCAAATCCTTTATACTTCTCAAAGTCATTAATGACCTTGTATAACTACTACAGATGCCAAAATCTGCTCCATTCTTATATTATAAGGCTTGAGAGCAGTGTTCGACATAAAAGACCAAGGCATTCTGATAAAAGGACTTCAGCATTGGGTTGGCATATCGTGCATAATTTTTAGTGTTTTTTATTTTTTTTTATCAGATAACTTGTGAAGTGCTGCACAGGTCAGCTCTGGGCCAGTCTTATTTCTTTGTACAATATGCTTCCCTCTTCCCTTCAACTTTATTGTCATTCATTGCATTTTGTACTGAGACAACGAAATGCATTTTAGCATCTAACCAGAAGTGCAAAAATGTGCTTGAGGGCTATCATTGTCATTACACTTGAAATTATATTTCAATTAATTGTTATCTCAAGGATTGAGATGGAAAGTGATCTTCATATCAGCATTATTGCAGCAGCTACTACGATGTAGCAATGCTACTGTAGATTGTGACACAGGAAGTAAGGGTGAGTGATGGAGTGAAAAAGAGAGAGATTAGACAGTTTCAGTCTGTCACTTAATCAACATTTTAGAAATGGCTACAGTACTTTGGCACTGAAAAACCTCTTCATTGACAGCTAGAAAGAATGTTGCTGATTATTTTTTGTGAGCAACCTATTGTAAAGTATTCTTTAGGGAGCTCAATTGAGCTCCACAAATCCATAACCTTAGAGGATGCAATAACAGTAGTAGAACAGCAACATTGTATTTTTCTGACCCACAGTCACTTCTTACCTGAATTTTGCTTTTCAGAGTGGGGAAGGAATATGGCTAACATAGTACTGGTGCAGGTTATAGTAATCGTAGTAATCCTTGCTCTGGCATACTCAGTGAAGATATGCTGACATATACCCTGCTCAAAAACACTCAAATAACAAATCAGACTCAACGAACGAAATAGATCTAAGTTCAAAATCTTTACTGTACATTTGGTTTAGAACAAAATTTATGGAAAACAAAATTTCCAACTGACTGAGGGCTGGATCCAAAAAATTTAAATCACAGGCTGATCCAACTTACATGACCGCCAAACCGGTCATGCTGGATGATGTTGCAGGCAACATACCATTCATCACAGCTTCTCCAGACTCTTTCACATCTGTCATGTGTCATGTGCATGTACCTGCCAATTCTGGTGTTCTGGCCCCCCTGTGCCACAATCACTGTTGCTGACAGTTTTGTTAAAGCATGCACACCAGTAGCTCGCTTTCTTTGGAGGTCATTGTGAATGAATCAAGCCTGTCCTATTGTATATTGAAGTTTTAATCTGTTTACACCCTTATTCCATCCATCTGTTATCTTTATATTTTGCATCACTTTTTTAATTTGCCATGACATTTGTTCAGGTAGCATGGGCGACCGAGACAGACCATGACACCTCAGCTCTGGGAATGTCAGGTTCGCCACATCACTACCATCTTTTAAATCAATTCTCAAATCAAATTTTTATTGACTGGCCATTTATAAATTTTTTCATTTGATGCCAGATCGTTCAGTTTGTTTTATATACTTGTATACCTTATGCCTTTGCATTTAACCTGTTATTTATGATCCCATTATGAGATGACATTGATTCAAACATGCAGAGATTTCTATAGATTTCTTTAAACACGTTTGTCTCTTCACACTTGTAATATATAATAAAGGATAAAGTACTAAAACCTCATGCTAAAAGAAAACAGATGGGTGATTAAGAGTCAGGCGAGGCCTATGTTCAGATCTTTGCTTATATAGATTAAATACTGCCACATTCAGCCTGGTTCAAAAATGTGAACTACACTATGGTTGTTGCTTATCTGCTTTTTTAATCAAAACAATTTTTCATGCCGATGTGTGATTTGGTAATGGCCATCTTACAACAGTCATGCACCTTAAACTTAGTACAGATTTTATGTTTTCATGTAACTAATTATAATTTCTCCAGTTGTTTAACCAATAGCTTTGGTTTAAGACCAAATACCTGCAAAACTAATGGCATTCTCTTCAGCCTCAGTTGAAACTTGTGTTCAGCGCTAATTATCAAATGTTAGCATGCTAACACACCAAACTAAATCATTATATGTGCTGAACATCAGCGTGTTAGTATTGCTATTGTGAGCATGTTGGCGTGCTGACATTAGCATTTGGCTGAAAGCACAGCTGTGCATCCTCACAGAGCTGCTAGCTAGGCTGTGGACTCTTGTTGTATAGGCACAACATTTCATCTTTTTCAAGCCAGTCAGTGACTGATGGCTGATTTTGTATCAGTTGTGCTGATTTAGCTCATTACGTTTTTGGCCCGTCAAGTTTGTGATGAATGAACTGACAAAATACTGGTCATCTATCAATTAACACGAGCCAAACTTAAACCAATGCTGTGATAATGAATTTTAAAATAAATATTAATAGTACATTTATATCCCCACTACAATTTTACCCTAAATCTTTGGTGACGTGAAGTATTCTTATTGAGTATGTGTGGATATGTACTTTGAATCTGATGAGTCTGACTGAAGTTTGTGTCCAAAACAGATGAATGCCATGAAGACAGGGATGATGTAAGTTTAGTTGCCAAAAGGATGGCAGTCTGGCATGTGAGAATGAATGGGAGGCCCAAGATTCATTCTGCGAAAAACAAATCATGTTCAAACAGCACTATGATCTGTGGTACAGCTCTGGTTGAAATACATGAAAATAGCTGTGTCTTAATTGATGGAGCAACATCAAACACACAGTCCATCTCAGACAGTAAGCTCCACTGTGCTTTGAGACTTTTTAGAAGTTTGTTTTCCCCAAAACACCTAGTGAAGAACTGTTTACAGCAGTATTGAGTTTGCATTCTTGGGTTTGATAACCTCCCTCTGGGCTCCAGGAGCTTCTCAACTCAGAGTGTTTTTTTTTTAATCTCAGGCCTGCTGTGCGGACAGACTGATCCTCCTGTTGCATCCGTTTGCATGACTTGATTTACTAGTTCAAGATTTTATAAAGCAGTGAAAACAAAACTTTTGACACAAGGAGCACAAAATAGCTGAGAAAATACTTTTCTTCAACTACTCAGAATGGTATCAAACTGATAATATAAAAAAGGCTATTCTACACATTCGCATCATTCGCTCTGCAGAGAAGGTGATTGGCTGCGATCTTCCTTCTCTTCTGGACCTGTACGCCTCGAGGACTCTGAGGCGAGCAGGAAAGATTGCAGCTGACTCCTCCCATCCCGGACACAAACTGTTTCAGACTCTCCCCTCTGGCAGGAGGCTGCGGTCCATCAGGACCAAAACCTCTCGCCACAAAAACAGCTTCTTCCCGTCTGCAGCTAGCCTCATTAACAAGACCCCCACTGACACTCCCCCGTGCAAATAATACAAATGTCTCTGCACATCTGAATTTTACTTCATTTCATTTAATGCACAAACCTGGCACATTGCACATATTTGTTGTTAATTGTTGTTGTTGAATATTTTTATATTGTCAATTTACATATTTATGTACACAATATTCTCTTCCATTGCAATACGTATGCACAACACAAACCAGAGTAATGCCCATATAAATATCTGTAACGTTGTTCTTTCTCTGCAAATAGTTGCAATAACTTGCATTTATTTTTCCATATTTATTTATTTCTAAACTTATTTACGTCAACTTTATGTTTGTCTACGTGTAGTACTTTATCACCAAAGCAAATTCCTCGTATGTGTAAAACACTACTTGGCAATAATGCTCCTGATTCTGATAAAGCATGGCTGCCGAGTCCCTCATTTGATTCCAGCCTGGGACTTTTGTTGCAGGTCATTCCCCTCTCTTTTCCCACAATACATTACACATGATTAGTTCCTTGTTGCTGCTCACATTCTTTGAGAGCTCCCTCAAAACGCAAAGCCGTTTCAACCAAAAGCATTTGTATCACCATAAATGGTTAATTCCTTGATATGTCTCCCACTGAACCCATAATTAGACACCTGCAGGGCTTTCTATAAAGACAATGTTCACTTTTACAAAACTGTGTCAGCACAGGGTTTAAAAAGCTAAATTATTTTCCACCTACGGGGAATGTGAAAAGAGAATCTGCTCACCTGTGAATCAATTGCATGGAACTACTGTACCTGATTGTGTCATCATTAGTCTGCCACCTCAGTCGAACCTGAAGTACGACTGACATACAGTAACATACGCTTATATCGTTCAGCAAAGCTTTGATTGTAGTGTCAGACAAACTGTTTCCCTTCATATTTAACCAGTCATAAACAAAATACAAAGAGTGAGGTGTCTCACCTTAAACAATCTTCCTTATCTTGTTACTTTAGTCTGTTCTTTGTAAAAAACAAAAAATTATAATAAAAAACCCTATGTGCAGTTCAGAGAGACTCTGTCTATACTAAACAGAACCTGGCTGCTTCTAAATCACTTGATGCATTTAATCATGTCCTCTGGGCTAGAAGGGATGTTTAATCCCTCCTGCAATACTGAATTTTCCACCCATCACTTTTATGATTCACGCAGTTTACCGGACGACAACAACTCCTCCACAACTCCTCTCACCACGGCTCTTTGCAATACGGTTTTTCTGCCTCTGACTGTATGAGCAGCTGAAAATGATGTTGCTGCTTAGATCTTTTTATTATTATTATTGTACACGGGCATTGCATGCATCCGCTGTTACTCTTGATGAGAGAGAATCAAGAATCAATTTTAAGTTTTTAAGTGTTTTAATGTGCTGTTGCAAGAGAAAGGTTAAGTCACTGACTGCTGCATCTTACCAATAAATGTACTCAGCTGGAGCTAATTAAAAACTCTGAGCCTGATTATTATGCTCTCTCTCTGCATGCCAGTGAGTGTACATATGTGTGGAAGACGAGTCACCATTACTTTTATATTTAAAAGGAATATTGAGAGGGTTGTGTCTTTTTGTTGTTCCTAAAAGTAGTAGCAGTTTTTCAATAGATAATCGCCTCACGTTATTCTAACAACATTAACTAGCAGGTAGCAGCAGTTGTTGAGTGTAAATGAGAAACAGCAGGTGCACAGAGCTATTCCCCATTAATCTTGTAAGCACATATTATAATTTTTTGCATAATATCAGCTTATTCTGTGTCTGGATCTTCTGCGCTTCCAAGCAGCTAGTCATGTCAGTGAAGATCTGTCAACACTTTCATTACAGGAGTCATCAGTGATCAGATGTTACCAGCAGTTTATCATCATTATCATAACAGGCCAACTGTGCAGCTGTTAGAAACGCCACGTCTAAATTTCATGATTATATTTGAACAAAAATGTTATTAAACTGAGAGGAAATACTAGTGTTGTGTATGTAGTATACTTTTATAACTTGTAACTTGTAATTTCTTTTTCAAATTAGGTTTATTCATTCGTTTGATTCTGAGGAAGTTTAGGTTCGCGTTTTTGAAATTAAAATAATTCCATAGGGTTACATATTTAGCAGGTTCACCAGCTATTCCTACAGTCAAGTGAAATGATCACATGACGTTGAGCTCATTTTGAGTTAGTCTCCATGTTGTTACATTTAGATAGTGATGCATTATATAAGAAATCAGCTATAGAATATTTTGTACACGTGCTGCATCTCCTTAGTAAAGAATTAGTTCTCACTGAATGGATATGCTCAGTATATGGTATAGAAGAGATCATAGCCGATAACAAGGGTGTTTGTGTGTACAGCTAGAAGGCAGAGGCTCAGAGGAATGGATAAGCTTGGCAGGGTTCCCTGAGATCATGTTAAGCATCGTCAGCTGTCAATGTTTCAGCTTCCATATAACTCATGACGCGATGGCTCCTGACAGGAAAGTGAGGTTGTGAACCCTCCATCAGACTCCGGAGCTCTGCATCTTTCTTTGCTGGAGATAAAGTTGAGATAAGGGGAAGGTGATGAAGAAAACAGGAGAAGGGTGAGATATTTAAAGAGAGAGAGAGATGATCATGATTTGATAGAAGGAATTAAGGTGGAGAGTATGAGATGACAGGGTACATGCTGTAGAGGGAAATTGAAATGTTTGCTGGAATATGAAGTGCAGTGTGGATAGATCTGGCTGAGCTGGATGAGATCTTCTAACACACACACTTTGACCTGCAATTGGTCAAATGACATCACATGATAGGATGTGTTCCTGTGTAAAAAAGGATGTTCCATCTCTATTTCATGGTCACCGATAAGATAAGTTAAGATCAATACTGTGTGTCAGTCTTACTGATCAATATTGCCATCAATTAAAAGTCATAAATCATCAACCGCTATCAACTGATTAAATATTCAGTGTTGAATTGATCAGTATCATGCTTCAGGTTGTCTATGGAAAGAGCGTAACCTTGACTTGATTCTAATGACTTACATTATGTTAAGCCAATATTAGTACAGATTACAGATGAATTACAACGTACAATATTTACTTAATATCAGTCATGTTTTAGGGCGGGTTCACACCAGCCTTGATCAGTCCGGTTGTACCAAACCCTGTAGCGTTTACCCCCTTGTTGCTGTTTGTTTGGGTTGTTGTGGATGCCGGACTCGAACATTTGTGCGCTTTTGAAGGGGTGGTCTGGAACCGCTGTCAAGTGACCTCTGGAGCGGTGCATTTCTGAACACCATTCAAAACAAAAGCAGGAACTGTTTCGGTGACTGGTGAACTAGTAGCCAATTGCTACCAAAATGTCGACTAGCCAGAGACAAACCTTAGTGCCCTTAGTGTCTCATAGTCAAAAAGCAGTACAACCAAAGGTTTGGGCATGAATTGGATTTTAAAACTGCATCCGAGAACACACACAAAAACAGAAAGGCAAAGATTTCCGATAACATAGATTGAGCTCCCTCTATATTCTCGTTGTGAGTGGCTAATGAAAAAGGGCTCAGGCTGGTGATATTGGATGCTCTGATGTTTCATTTCTCCTTGGCATACCTTTTGATATTCTTCTATCAATATCTGCATCGTCTACGGTGGCAGGGGGATGGGATATCTAACACTAATCCATATTTTATTTTGTTATTGCCATTGCACTGTTATTGTGCACACAGCACTCTACAGGGAAACAGAGGAAAGACTGAGATTATAAAATAAGAGGTAAAAAAAAGAAAAGAAAAAAGACTATGGAAATAAACAGCTATCTGATGAAAGTCCCAAATTCAAATCTTTCAGGAATTACAGTACGAAACAATAGCACCGGTCTCAGATTGTCATTTCCTTTATGAAAATATTTCAAGTGCTTTGAATGTGTTTCTTTTGTAATGAATTCTGCAGTGCAGTGAGGAAGAAGTAAACTTTAAGGCAAGACACTACAGGCAAAAACATCATGCACTGGTCAATTTTGAGATTTTGGGCTATTTTGCTTCCATAACATGTCTTCTTTCAGACGAGTGGAAAGAAAAGAGGTTAAATTTACTACACTTTTTGTGTCTGTGTCTGTAGATTTCCCCTTAATTAAACATACTATTTCAGAAAACGTGTAATGCGAAACGTGTCTCAATGTAAGTAATCAACTGTGGAATCTATAAGTTATTTGTTTTTACCTTATTCATCTGTAGTGTCTGGCAAAATATATAGAATTTTACTATACATATCTATCATTGATTTCTATTAGATGTTTGTTTACCCTATTCACTTATTATGTCCTGTGCCCTCTAGGCTTGCCCAAGGTGCAAGACAATGTGAGAAGGTGCCCTCTAGGCTTCCCTTCCAGTGTAGAAAACATGATCCAGTGCACTAATGGGTGCCCTTCCAGTGGAGTAAACGCAATACAGTGTCATGTAGGCTGTCCTACATGCTCCTACGTGTGTAAAAACATGCCATCATAATGCCTCTTTAGCTGAAAATGCCACTGTTGAAGCCTGACTCCATCACTGCTAGAAAGAAGTTGTAGTCACAAGGTTTTCACATGACTGTGGTGCTTTCCACTGACCACACAGGACATGGTTCACCTACACAATTTAACCGTTCACCCAAGGTAGGAGGTACAGATTCAATGTAATGGATTTACAACAATCTGCTTTGAAATTGGGAAATGTACTGTAATCCCCTACAGTTCAATGATTTACCTCAAAGAATGTGGTAAGCAGATTACAGTGTTCGAGCAGTGAAAAGGGCTTTCAGGATGTAACATCCTGGATATAGGAACATGAATGATAACAGCAGTGATTTTTCTCCTGCCAGTGGCACAGCCTAATGATAGTGATGTTGCTTGTTGAAACCATCCATCCAACACTTGAACCCTAATGTTTTTGAAAAGCCTGATCTTTACTTGAGAGCCACAAGGAGGCAAGAGTTTCCACTCGTACACATGATCAATTGAAAGTGTCACACTGGAAGTAGGTCTTTTTCACAGAAAACATGTTGACTTGTCAAAGGCAGGTGTTCTTAAACTTCTTGTGTAAAAACCTCCATGCTCATGTGGACGAGTGAGAGAAAGGGAGCGTGTGAGTAAGGACAGAAGTGTGGTCATGATATAAAATCTCTCTTTGATCATGAAGTCTAATGTTACTCTACAGTTCTGTGGTGAAGTGTATGAACTACACTGCAGACTGAAGTCTGTTAACAGTTGCAGACAGACGCTTGTCTCCTCTATGAAACGTCTTTATCTTCACTACGCTGCATTAATCTAAACTATGAAGAACTGGTGGGTCACATCTCTCTCTCTTCCAGGCGATGTCTCTCTCTCTTCCTCTTCTTCAGTTTCTCATGCATTAGTTTGTTGTAGATATATGTTATCTCGGCCATTCAAATCAAAATGAAAAACGTGAATATCCTGCACCATTTCCCAGGTCAAAAAGAAGTGCTCTTAAAGACACTGAAAATATACTAGAAATTCAAATAGTATGCTTATAGTACATTCATATTCCTAACATGCTTACTACAAGTGTATTAAAGATATATTCTCCTGAGCTTTAACATACTTCTCAAAAGTATACTTTGAATAAATTGGGAATAAATATATACTTAATTAAACTTTTAATAAATATGCTTAAATAAAAGTAGTCTATTAAAAATATATTTATTTAACTCTTAGTAAATACTATTTAGGTGTACTTTGTGGAAGTACATTGTTAAACAATTACACTTTAGTGGGTTAAAAATATATTGCCAAATATGCTTCATCGTGTAGGCTACTGCAAAATATTGTAATTATTTATGTAATTGCCACATATTTCAGCCTGATTTCCAGAAGTATTATTTTTAAAACATATTTTTTTAACATTAAAATGTATTTAATCAGGTAAATAGCTAGTTGAGATCAGAGACCTCTTTCATAAGGGTAACCTGGCATAGAAGGAAGCAGCACATGTTGTTAACGTAACAAACAACAACATATAGAAATAAGCATACTTCAAATCACAATGTAATTTTTTTCTGTTTGTAAACAGTAAACACATGTGTACACAGGGGAGAAGTGTGTCCTCCCGCCCAGCCCACTAGCAGTGCATTCAATTTGACCAATCAGAATCAAGGTTTTCAAATCGACGACCCAATCAAGTCCGCTTCACAAGAGTTAACATGTTTACTGTCGTTGAGAGGGAAGCTAGTTTTGGCCAGAAATCATTTTTGTTTCTCAGGTTTCCTTTGTTTTACTTTACCGACTCGGACTTGGAAGGTGGACACCACAGACATAATAAGAAAAGAACACAGAAGAGAACAATATCCGGTCAGCTCCCTGCAGAAGTTAAATGTGAAAAGAGCTAAAGAGGCGTGCCTGGCAAGTACAAGCAGGAGAGGACAGACACAGATACTGCCAGCAAAAATCGTCTTTCTTGGTAAGTTTATTGTTGGCAAGACAACACAATTGTGTAAGTTAACTAAAGTTGAGCTCACTCTGGGTTTGAAAATATTTTCCTTGGTGGATAGCTCTGGTGTGAATTAGCTAATGCTAGCACGTGGATTAATGTATTTGTTAGCTAACGTTAGTTAGCATTTTAATAGCTTCATAATCGAGACAGCAACTTTCGTGTGCCTTAAACAGTTTTGGGAGTAACACGTTACAAAAGAAATGCTATTAACATAACAGTAATGTATTGCTTTTTGCTGTAAGGCAGTTTTTAATGTTACTAAAATTTCAGTCTCAGTAACCTGTTGCTGGAATTTGATGCATGAGATTTTAACAAGGCAGGCCTGTGCATGTGTGTGTATGAGCCCTCAATTCTGCTTTTGCACTGTTAAGATGACCAGTGAGGTCTTTATCAGAGTAATAAATGCAACTAATATGTTGCTGTCTGTGTGCTAAAGGTTCACATTTTTATAGTCTACATTAATACTCACATGTCTATGTTTACAGGAAGTTATTGGTCACTGTAATCATTATTATTCCTGCCCATATAGTCTGTAAAGACATCACCACAGTTGTAATTTTTGAATAAATTCATTCTAAGGTTTAGCTGAAGCTACTATGAATCATCAGCTAAGCATCTGTGTTAGACTAGTCAAAAGTGGATATCTTCTAAAGGTACACTGTTTTTTAGAGATTTCTCTTCACTGCAACCATGGAGGGGGTAATGATTACAGTGACCAATAACTCAGTTATAACAGCAATGTTAAAGTGTACACAGGTATGTGAGAATTGTTTTAAGACGCACTTGAAATAATGTCTTTATGTACTGCAATGCCTGACCACACGATATAATAGCTTGTGATGTTATGTAAAATACTGCTCAACTTATAAGATCCTGTATTCAACTTTTAAAAGTTGAACCTACCCTTTGCCAACTCTAACCAACTTAATGCTAAACCCAGAATTGTAATCTCCTGCCTTAGCTAAAGAAAATTAAATAAAGAATAATAATAAAGATTTGTTATAAGAATAGAATTACAGTGTTTATAATGAAATGCAAATGAAGAACTAAACTAGGTGGAAGTACTGGCCTAACTCAATATTTATTATATCATTTGCAACTGCATTTCTTTTACAGCTTCCTGGGATCGTTGCCTCACTCAGAGGGCTTAGAGGCCACGAAAACCTTAAAGGACCAGCTGGAACCTCACAAGCTTGTTGTGCTCATAGGTATGTCTGGCTCCTGCACGCAATCACTGTTTTTGCTCTCACTACATGGCAACGGGGTCAGACTAAATAAACAAATATTCTTGTGAAAAAATAATTTTATTTAAAATATTGTTATACATTAAGTAATTGGCTACTTTTGTAGTTCATAAATTGACTGCTGTGTTAATGTGAAATGACATGTAGACAGCACAGCAAAAAACAAATGTTTGTGTTATTTGTTGTACCTGTTCAACAACATTTTATCCTATACAGCTCCTCGGCTGAATGTACAGTAGTGTTTATGTAATGTTTTTGATCATGTTGTAATGGAAGAACTGAGCATTAACTGGGAGGGGTCCCTTGTGGAAAACCATTCCACCTGAACCTAAACAACATTATCAGAACAGCTAGACATGATGTCATAATGTGTTTCAGCAGCTTTAAACAAAATAAAAAATCTGAAAATGGTTGTTAATTAATTAGAGGTATTATTGCTTTGATATATAGACAAAATACTTCCTTTTCCCTTCCACAGATGCTGTGTGATAAAGCAGTTTCCAAATCCCATAGTGCCTGCAGTCGCAGAAAATGCAGCGAGTCCTACTCAAAGATAACCGACCCTCCACTCCAAGGATAAGGATTGTGACATTTTTCAATTTCAGTTTGGTTCCACCATTTGTACTGCATGCTTGTGACAGAGTACCTTCACTACAGCTGAGTAAGCCCTTGGACTGCCATACCAACGAGCCTGGCTCTTTGCCGTTGCTGTCAAAGTTGCATGTTTGGTACCCTGTAGACCTGTGTTTGAATCTGAGCAGGGTGACTGCTCTCGCCTTTGGCCGCATATGGTGTCAGAAGTGGGACGGCTTGCCGTGAGGTCATCTGAGCTGTGCCCAGAGTCCGAACCGTATGAGGGACCCCATGGGTAACATTAATGATGGGATGTGTATAGTGTACTTTTCAGTAATACTGATCATATGTCAGACTTTTACTGATTTTATTTTTATTTGAAGGTGTTGGTCAAGATGTGATACATGCTGCTGTACCTTTAAATATACAGGAATTTATTTTTGTAATGTAAACAAAATTAAAGTTTTTTAGTTGTCTGTATGTGTGTGTTGTAAAATACATTTTTTTACTGATTTTTATTATTATGCTAAAAGGGCATTTTGCAAGATATTTTTAATGCATTAATAATGAATTATTCTCATACTGAATAGTTTCATAAAGCACTTCCCCAAGATATTAATAGTGGCTCTCGGAGTATACTAGTAATAAATTACTAATATGCTGAAATGCTAATAAATATTCAGTGAACACATTTAAAAATATATTTAAACTGTTCTTCAAGTATAGCACAAAAGGGTATTTTAAGTTAAATTTATTTATTTATTAAGTATATTTAAATTACAGTAAAGGTACTTAAAATAGGTCAATTTTAACACAACTAAGTATACTAAAATATATTGCAATTATCTTAAAGTTGACTAAGTATTTCTAAAATGACACTTAACATACTTTAAGTTGTTCCAAAATAACACTTTTAATATACACTTAGTATAGTACAATTAAAATATAATAAGTGCATCCAAAAAAATTGCTACTGAAGTATATTTCTTTTTCAATTGGGTTAGTATGACGTCATTACAGACGGACTTTCTCTCAGCATCCCTGTGTAGGGGAGACTGGGACTGGTTGGCACACTTTTCACTCTGCCTTATTTCTGTGGTATAATTTATGTTAGAGATTCTAAATAGCAGCAACTTACAGAAAAGCGGCCATCCATTTAAAGATTTTTTTTTTTTTACTTATCTTTTCGAGATAACAAATGAGATAACAAAACAATAGTTTAATACAAGGGTCGGCAGGTGACTTTATTTAAAATAATTTCATTGAGTTTACTAGTCTCGCTAGTTAGTTCAGTTGGTAGAGCACAGGTTTGTGTGTTGAATTTCCATATTTGCTGATTTTTTATTTATTTATTTTTTTTTCTCTTCAACAAAGTTCTTATGAAGAGACCGTTTCACATGCTCATAATGAAGCATGTGCTGGAGCGTGTGTCCTGACAAATGGTCCACATCTATCTAACTTACATTTCCTGACAGCTATTTCGAGGTGCACCATTGAAAAGTTCAGAAGGACATTCAAAAGAGTCTGTGGCTTGCATGACACACCTCTGAAATGGCCGTTGGGAAATGTGAGATTGGATTCCCCTGAATGAGAAGCGCAGGATTTTCCTATGCCTGGGGATGGTGGGGAAATTAAAATAAGGGTCCAGAGATTGATGGATGTGGACCAATCGCCGGGATGCACACACTCCAGCATATGCTGTTGTGATCATGTGAAACAGTCTCTTCCTAAGAATTGTTATCTCGAGATCTCGAGAAAATTATCCCATTATCATGGGAAAATGGAATAAAACAATGTTTGAAAGGATGGCTGCTTAGGGCTTCCGTAGAAAATGAAAGGTTAAGGTCTCAGCTGTAAATAAATATGTTTTAATGTACACAAATGTTTTCTAAAATGAGGTGATTTATGATTAAAAATGTGTTGGGCATTCGTGCACACAGTTATTTTCTGATCCTTTACGGGTCACAGAAACAAATGTAACTACAAATATATTTGCTTTGTTGGCCAACAATGCCATTGTTTCACTCTTTAATTAGGGCAATTGTTGGGATTATTTCTATGTTGAGCCGCTGAGGC
>NC_060171.1:31380290-31403230 GCF_021292245.1 Micropterus dolomieu | reverse complement strand
CATGACACACCTCTGAAATGGCCGTTGGGAAATGTGAGATTGGATTCCCCTGAATGAGAAGCGCAGGATTTTCCTATGCCTGGGGATGGTGGGGAAATGAAAATAAGGGTCCAGAGATTGATGGATGTGGACCAATCGCCGGGATGCACACACTCCAGCATATGCTGTTGTGATCATGTGAAACAGTCTCTTCCTAAGAATTGTTATCTCGAGATCTCGAGAAAATTATCCCATTATCATGGGAAAATGGAATAAAACAATGTTTGAAAGGATGGCTGCTTAGGGCTTCCGTAGAAAATGAAAGGTTAAGGTCTCAGCTGTAAATAAATATGTTTTAATGTACACAAATGTTTTCTAAAATGAGGTGATTTATGATTAAAAATGTGTTGGGCATTCGTGCACACAGTTATTTTCTGATCCTTTACGGGTCACAGAAACAAATGTAACTACAAATATATTTGCTTTGTTGGCCAACAATGCCATTGTTTCACTCTTTAATTAGGGCAATTGTTGGGATTATTTCTATGTTGAGCCGCTGAGGCAGTTTGTACTCTGACAGTGGAGGTTAAATACGCTTATTAGCTGCTACATACCTACACAGCTAATGCTACGGCATGGTGTAAATTAGCATGTCAAAGTTCATCAAAGTAGAACTTCATGCAAAACATGAGTGTGGATTTACCACCCACACAACCTAATCCACTAACCAGAGTGATTCCACTGAATGAATTGATTTCCTGACAGTGTTTTACTATTTTAAAGGCTGGTTGACTGCACCCTGCTGTGGCTTAGTGGGTAGTCCCACTCTACCTACTGTTTGAACCCCGAAGTGTTGTAAAGCAAGACGATGCTCCACATACTGCTCTGATGATTAAACCAGTGAATGCATGAAAGCCCGCTGCCATTAGTGTGTGAGTTTGTGTGTGAATGGGTAAATGAGACGCATATTGTAAAGCACTTGGAGAAAAGTCCATTTATATCAAGCAGAAACGAGGAGAGGCAACAATCATGTGAGAAGAGCACAACAGCTGTTGAGTGGTCTAAACAACAAACTACATTGTGAATCGCACAAATATCCTACATGCTATTTAAGGCAATGCATTTCTGAATTTCATTCAGGTGGTAAGGCTTTTGCTATTGTTAATGTTGGAGGGACGCAATGAAGTCTTGAAGGAAAAAACAAGTACGTTATTTTCTTCATTTATATATGAAAATAAATGGTGATTACATTGGTTATCGTCCTTTCCATTATAATGCTAATCTTACAAAAGAGGCCACTTAAAGGCGTAATTGATTTACAGAAGGATTATTGATATTTAAACAAATACACCGCTCCCGTCAGTTCCCCCAGTTCTCCAGTGTTAAAACGCCTTCACCCTTGCCTGGTCTGATAGCTTTCTTCTCTGTTAACACTCTTCAGCCCTTTTCCTCTCTCCTTCACAGTGCCTGGAGTCAGGGCTAATTTAAAATTTAAAATGCGACTCCCCACCATCATTCCGTGCTAAACTTTCAAAATCACACGTTGTTTTTTTTTTTACACATTCATAATAATCACATACAATTAACTTTACATTTAAATGCAAACATCCACCATCGTGATGAATGGCAGGGAAAAGTCCTGTAAATAGGATACATATGTATCTTTTGGAAGTGGACTAACTGGGTTTAGAACCTTGAGAGGGTGAGAAGAAAGGGTTGTATGTGTTAACCTAACTTTTAATCTTTTTTTATTTAGATGTTTAGAGAGAACACATTTAACATTGTTAACAAAGACCAATGCTTTCATGAAAAATAATTTACCCAAATGGCATTATATATTGTTTTATACACTTACTTTGAGTTGTAGCCAACACAGCGCAGTGATAGCATTAAGCACATCTGCTGTTTGTGCATGAATTAGGCAGAAGCTTTATTTACTTTATTTCTTTTTTAGCAGTTGTTATATGTTTTCAGCACAGTTTACAACAACCAATGCTTTTAAGATTTGAAAAATTCCTATCCCCCAGCTGATAACTAGCTGTTATTGTTAGTATTAATTGACAACCAACCAATATTTCTGATGCTAGCCTGCTATAAAATAAACCCTGGGCAATATGTTTAATGTAACAGAAATTCACTTACCACTGTCGCATTTTTTTTCTTGTCCTCCTCATGCTTTTGTTTTCTTTTCTGAGACCCTGAGGCACAGGCATGCTTTATTATTCATATAATGCCACTCTGAAATCACGAAGCTCTTCTTCTTGTCCTCTGGCATATTAGTATTAGTATTTGGTGCATTCCGGCACGGAAGCTCTGAACAGGTGGGCACTGCCCAGTGTAGCAAAGTAGTGGGTGCAACCTCGTTTGGGGGATTCCAGCATATGACTGATCATAAAGGGGTGTGTGAGCACCCCTTTAAATTCTGCTGCTTGCTGTGGAGCGAGTAGGCCAGCATAATCAGCCCTTCTCAGGGGGGCCCCCCTTTCAGCTCGGGGCCCTAGGCAATTGCTTGCTTTGCCTACTTGGTTGCGACGCCTCTGCCTGGAGTCCAGCATGTTCAAATGTGCCAGTGTAGAGAACTCTCTCTTCCATTGCCCTCTCCCCCCATCAGCCCTAAGCGTGAGCACTAACTGTTGCTGATTGGCTGGAACAATGTTGTGTAGCAAGGTGTACACCACTTTCTTTGTTTTCCATTTACAGAGCCAGGGCTGTGTAGGAAAACCGGATTTTTGAGCACATATATGATGGAGAGTTAGCAAACCATGAGGAAATATTTGCTGTTTATAACAAAAAGAGTATTGGATTACAATCACTTCCCTTAAAACTATTAAGGTATTATAATGCACTAACCACATAATCACCTTTCAGTTCCTTGATAGAGAGCTGACACTTTATGATATTATTATATGATATTACTATTTACAATTTCCTGTTACTGCATTATCTTTGATTGCATCCTTTTAGGAGGATTATCTGTAAATCTAACAACTGATTTTTTTTTTTTCACCGAAAAATGCAGAAGAGGACTCATCCCTCCAGTGTTGCTCAAAAGCCACATACGACAACAACAAAAACCTACGCCAAGAAGGGGGCAGCTTGTATGTTGCCTGACAGACACAATCCAGCGTGAAAGAAGTCCGCAAATGACTTGCTATTACATGTAAAGATTAATTATAAGGATTAATAATAAATTGCAACTCAGATGAGTCCATTAACATTTTTAGCAGCTCAGATCTTTTGACTATGGGTGCTGGATGGTAACAAAACTACTTCAGAGAAACTTCAGTAAGAAATCAAGTAATATAAGTAAGTGGGACAAAAATAGGATTTTGAAAAGTAGTAATTACGCCCATGCACCTGTGTTTTACTCCGATGACGAATCACAAAATCTGCTGTAAGAAAAGGGCTTTAACAACAAATAAGGGATTCTGTCATGAATAATGATTTGAAACAAATTCAAGGTTTGAAGTCATGTGTTGCTGTGCTGTAAATGAGATGATTGTACAATATTAATGGTATGAAATCACAGAGGTATGCTGTTCGGTTTCTCTTGGCTTTGAGCTGACGATGCACATACAGTATATCATTTCATGGAAGTGTGTGTGTGTGTGTGTGTGGGGGGGGGGGGTGTCGGACTGTTTACCCATCTGTGCATTCCAGATTACTGACCATAATCTTAATCCCTCTGCAGATAAGCAAATACTGACCCAGTATCTCTCTCTATCCCCCCAGCTCTCTTTGCCTGCATTTTTCATTCATGTTTCCTCATCACTACAGTGCTGTCATTGTCACAGACTGAGTGCACTGCAGTAAAGTGAGTGCAGTGGAAAAACACGGCAATCACAAACTCACAGACAGTACGTGTACACACACACACATATGTATAGGGACAGATTCATGCACACACAAAGTTTCCTGAGCAGTCATCCATTTTCACAGCAGTTTCCCAAGAGTTAAATGATATGTCATTTTCCAGTGCACTGCGGGCAAGTGGCAAAGTTTGCTCATGCTCTAAAATATGACCTAAGTCAAGTTTTTAAGTGAAGAGAAATTCACTTCATTAAGTAGTGCTGGCGCTGTTTAGAAGTAGGAATGAGCCTCTAAAAGCCTCAGGACAAATGTGGGGGGGAGCACTCCTTCTTCTACCAGTTTCTTTTTAGATGCTATACACCTCATGGAGATGGCTAATAACTCACTCACACACTCATCCTATGGTCTTCGCATTTTCCAGATGTCCAACCAGGTTAACACACATGGCAGAGCATCATGTCAGACAGAGCTCTCCACCGCCACCATCAAAACACCAAATGATCTAATCAAATAATTATATTCTTCAATGACCTTCAATCATGAGGGTGATGTGACAGCTTCTGAAAAAGGAGTGTGTGTTTCGCTGTGTGAGTGTGTGGAGAAAAAGAGGGTGTTAGTAAAAGTATTGGTACCCATGTTGAAATCAGGAGGGAAAAGGGATTTATTATGTTAACAGAAATATTTCAAACATTTCTTGTCATTAACTATAGCAGCAATACTTGCTAAGTCTACAGCAGTTCTAATGAAAACAGCATATTTGATTAAATGTAAAACTACTATGTGTGATTTAAGGATAGCCTTTCATTACCTAATGTAGAAATATTAATTTAACCACCCTGAAATTCCACCAAATTCTGCCCTAGGTTGTAGAGATGAACGCATGCACAGCAGTTGCGCTTTTCTCTTTTCTATTAAATCTTTCTGTTTTTATATTTATCACATTGTAATAGTGTAAAATGGATATAAAAGGAGAGGATATCGCATAATGACCCTGTTGTCTGTCAGGATGATTTGTTGCTTTGTGTTGATGAGGGGGAATTAAATTACTCTTTTCTTCTCAACTTTTCCCAAATTGACTTCAGTTGGATCTTCTACCTATCAATCTCTAACTGCAGCTTCGAATCAAGCTAAATATATCAAGAAGAAAGATGTGAATATTGGAAGCCCTACTGCCAGAAAATTACACTGACATTTGGCGATTCTGCAAAACCACAGATTACACTGAAATATGTCTTGCTGGTGAACATTGTAGGAAATTCCAATTTTCCATATCAAATAGAACGCACCTTTAGCTCTTTGTTCACCAGTCACTGCGAGAGCAGAGTATGAAATTGTCCAGCAAATACCCCCCATAAAACTACATGCGTTTTTTACACTGCAGATTTTGTATCGATAAAACAAACACGATACAACGTGCTAGCTAGTGTGCTAACTAGTTGAGACAGAGCCACAAGTTGTTTCCACCTGTTTCTAGTCCTTATGCTAAGCCAATCGAACTGTCCAGTGCCTCCAGCTACATTTATGTTGGACAGACATTATAGACCTGAGTCAATAAGAGGAGGTAGTGTGGATGCATGGGAGCGGCCGGCCCAGGGGCCCAGCTGGTAGGGGCCCCCTACAGGGATCATGAAGTTTAGCTGAGTTGATTTTTTGTTTTTCTACACAAAAGAACAACAACAGTACATGCAGCTCCACTGTACTGGTAAATTCAGCAGCTCTTATCAAATTAAACAGTTCCTTCACTCATGGTTTCAATGGTAAACCAAAATTCTAAGCAGACACGTTTTACTAAACTTAATTTATAAAGTAACATTTGTATTTCAAACAAATGGCAAGCTTATTAGCTCTTTTTAACAAAACTCCCTTCACCATCATGCATCATGGGAATTCTGAGGGACAGACGAAGGCTGCGTGTTCTCATCTGTTTATTTACGGCGTCAACATCCACTGGAAGTATTTCAGCAGCGGAGCGTGCAGCCTGCCCCATGTTAATGACTTGTTTTTAATTGTCCTTTTTGTGCTTCTACTACATTCTTCAAAGCTCTCTGGATAGTTTTCATTCCTCCTCTTGACAAATGCATCTAGCAGCTACCACAGGGAGCATTTCAGAATCAGAGTCTTTTGCCTGCCAGATTTTGCTGATATGTTCAGATTTTGTTAATTTGGTGATTAGTGCTGGCTTTTTTTGCTTCTTCTATGATTAAGTAAGCTATGTTGTTAAATTGTTTATTTTTTGTCTGATTTAACTGTGTTCATTGTTGATATACGATCGGGAGTCTGCTCAGGGTATTTTATTCTGAAAATTGACCGAATTCAATGTCGTTTCTGTCTCTGACTTCCTGTCTGGTTCATCTGCTCTGTGCTGCTTGACGCTGGGACGCTTCTGGGACTCACTGCAGCACTTCTGGTGTGAGCAGTGAGCACAGACATTTAGTAGAATGGCAGCAATCAGCTCCACAGCAGAGTCGCAGAATGACTCAGTGGACTTTCAGAGTGAGTCCGGGGTCATGTAAATTTGGTTTAGATGACTTGGTAGCAGTTGGGCCCCGTGATGAAGCTCTGCCCCCATTGTGCTGAGAGTCTAGCTTCGCCCCCGCCGGAGTGGTATCAGTCTAGTGGTCTAACTCTTGGTAAGCAAGTGTGTATTTCCCAAAATGTCAAACAATTTGTTTAATCAGAGAAAAAAATCTTCTCACTTGTAGCACAACAGCTAGTGCTACTTGTTAGCATCAAAATGTACTACTACATTGCAAAATAATGAATACTTATTAAGCTTTGAATTATGACGTCCTTTGCTAGACCAATTTTCTGGTAGTTTTTCAAATTCTCAAGTATGAAAAACTTGTCGTGCTGACAGTTTCCAGTAAACAAGGTTCTCTGCAGCTCAGAATACTGTCCCGCCAGTAGAAAGAGAAGGAAATAATTAGGTGAAAATGAGCTGATGAATATTCTGCTAACAAATATTGCTAAATGCCCTGGTTTTTGTTTTAGTTTTTTTTAAGTGTATGTCGTTTGGGGCTTTAGCACTTACCTTCACAGCAGTAGTAGGACAGATGGCTCCTGCTAGCTGCAAAAAGATAATGTGAGGGCAGTTTTATTCAAGGGCATTAACACTAATTAGCAACAAATGATGCAACTAGATTAGATAGATGTTCATTCTACTACTACCCAACACAAGAGGCTCTATTGAAGGTAACTTTATTTACTTACTGTCACAGCAGTTAAGAGAGTTCGGGGAATTAAGGGTTGGTATGTTTAGCAATAAAAATTTATAGCATTTTGCAGCCAACCAAATAACAACAGTGTTACTGTCCTGCAGAATGCACTGAAACATTGCAAAAAAAAAATAAATTTGACTATTTATTTACAATCTGCTACTGAACACACACTGCATGGCTCTGACCTGTCTGGCTTTTCTTTCTTCAAGCTTCTCAGACACGGGTGTTTTTAGATGAAACGTTTTTCGTGCAGCCAACACCGCTACGTAGATGTTTGGCTCCCAGGCTGTTTCTGCTTGAGTAGCACTGATGTCGCTTTATATGTGAATTTCTCAATTTTTTGCCTGTCTTTTAGAGGCAGCTGAGAGACAAATTTGGAAGGAGACCATGTCAAGCACAGTGGAGCAAACACTAAGAAACCACTCAGCAACCAAGGCGAACCGCCGAGGTTGCTGAGTGGGATGAAATGTCGATTTTCATTTACAGAAAATATGAATGATGCGCTGTCCTTTCTTAAAAGTCAAGAAGCAAAGACACTCTTAATAATGATTTATAGCTCTGTCACTGACTGGGACTCCAAACTAAACCAACACTGGATTACTGTTGCTATACGAATACAGTACATACATACACACAAGCACACAAACCTGTACAAATAAAATTCCCAGGTACACACACAGACATCCTCCATAGAGAAATAAAAATAGTCTCAGATGCACACTACTTCCTGGATCTCAAACATGTGTAGTCTGCATAAGTAAGCATTGTCCATATACCACCTGTCTTTAGTAATCTAACTGCAAATACATCACTCGTTTTGTGTGTGTGTGTAATTGTGTGTAGACAAACCTAATGTGGTTTATGACATTATGGGTTCTGAAGCCCCCCAACACACACACACACACTCACTCACTCACTCACTCACACACACACACACACACACACACACACACACACACACACACACACACACACACACACACACACACACACACACACACACACACACACACACACACACACACAGAAAGGAGAAAGTGTTTATGAATCCTTTTCATTTCCACACATTATTTTGGCCACTTTTCATTGGTCAGGACGTAATATGCTGACAAGAGAACTGTCTGATTCTACTATGTAGTATTGTACAGAACCCCCCCCCCCCCCCCCCCCCCCCCCCCCACTTACACAAAAACAAGGTGTGCTGCTTCTTCATAAAATAGACAGCTCTTTGTAACATTCTAAATGTTTGTTGCTCCAGTATAAATTCTTGGGTTGCCTTTGTGTCCCTGTTGTGTTGCATAAACCACTCAGTTCCTCTTCAGATCCCAACAATTCTCTTAGCATATGCCCTAAGGTTGTTGTCTAGACTATATATAGGACCATATGAATCACCCACAATTGTGCAGCACACAGCTCCATTTGGTTTTCAGCTGCAGTTTGTATGGGAATGTTGGTGTCCAGTAGGCCTGCCTTTAAATACAGGGAAAGAAATGAAGCTAAAAACCCAATTTACACCTGGTTTTAATGAAATCTGCATCTGGACATTTTGTGAGGATCTGCTACAACTAGAACCCATATAGCAGAATGTTTTCGGAAACACTCTTGAGACACAAATATGATATGAAAGAAGAAGAGGGTCACTACTACTAGCAAGCTTATGCACTGGCACTGCATTACTGATGCTGTATAAGTAGGTGACCCTCAACTTGTATGGTATAGCGGCCCCTCAAGAGTATCCCGCATCTCTTTCCTTGACCCAAGTGTGCCATGTTTGTTGACAAGTACGCCGGCGCTGCTTACCCAATTTACATTTTGACATCCGTTCACAATGCGAGTAGAATCAAGAAAACAAGAACACATATCAATACCATATGTAAAAGCAGAGGCCTATTTCATTATCCAGATGATGTATCGAGATACGGATTGCATGTTACAGCCGGAGTATGTAACTTTTGAAAGAAGAACAAGAAGAACAATCATCCTCACACCGATGAATAGTTGGATTCATATTGAAACATACACTCAATTCAGTACAGTCAGAGGTTTTGTTGTCAGAGCCTTACTTGGTCTGGTATGTACAGTAACTTATGTTGTCCACTGTTAGCTAATGTTTGTTCCACAGATGTTCACATTTTAGACATTGCAGTATAACCGAAATTACAGTCAGTCCACTCACTTTATGATTCTATTCTACTTGTGCCAAAATTGTGACATTATCCTGTTATTGCCACCTGTGACCACAGCAGCCACTGTTCAGCAGTACAGTTACAGTAAGTACATAGCGTTGCTCGAATACCATTTGGAAAAGAGTCAGATGAGAGGATAAACCCGTGGAAGCTAGATCTGGATGATATGGACATGTCTGTAGAAGTGAAGCAAAAGTATTGCCAAAAGCAATTACTAATTCTAATACAACCAAAACCCAAGTTCTATAAAGGGGAAGCTATCACGGTATAAACGGTATGAAAAACTCTCTAACAACCCCTTCACTCCATGTTCCCCTTTGTTAGACCACACCTTCTGCTCCTGTCAAAAACAGATCTTCTTCTCCACTATGTTACTTAATTTGTTTTACAAAGGACAAAAGTGTGGAAGCAATCTGCCAGTCAGAGCTACTACATGTATGCATTGTCATTGTACTAAAATAATAAAATAAGTGAAAGATACCTTTAATCAACATCAGCCATCTCTTCATAAATTATGCTAGTAGTGCCTTTTCTCCCATTTCCCCCCTCCCTCCAGGGGGTTGTGGGTTGCCATCTGCCCAGGCCAGGTTGTTCTCTGCTGGGCCTGCTCCTCGTCCTTCAGGGCCCCCTGTCTGGAGAAGGGGAAAGAGGTTAATTAGCCATAATAGCTCCAGCACAGATGAGGTGACGTTAACAGCATTCAGGCACTCTGCTGCTGTGGAGAGATTTGCTGAAGAGATGTATAATGAGTTGCACTCAGCTTTCCAATTGTGTGAACCCTGTTTTAGATATACATATATTGCTTATATATACACTGATAAAGATAAAAAAAACCTGAATGTTGAATTCGATTTGCACTTGCACATGAGTAGAGTACCTCGTTATTTTACAAAACAGACACACAGTGTATGCAGTGAGCTGCTTTATCAAGTAAAAGGCCACAGAGGACTTTTACACTCCCACACAATGACACACATGCCAACAAAAGTTCTTTTATATGTGTATTTATGTGTAAGTATTGTTCTCCAAAAGGCTGAGGAAACAGGAGAGAGGAGGTAAAAAGAAAGGCAGACAGATGAAGTGAAAGGAGAAGATAGAAGAGAGGGAGGAGGAGAAGCTTTATGTTGACACAGAGTTGGCAGCGCGAGGAAAAAAGTAAGAGGCGAGAAAGGAGAAGCGAGAGGGAGACTGAAGCCAGTGAGACGCTGAGCAGACAGGGTTTGTCTTGAAGGCCTTACAGCTGATTGATAGAATGAGAGCTTGTCTGGCAATCCAAGGCAGAGTGTCATGTCACTGAAGGAGAACAGGAGGCTGAAGAGGGAATGCAGACGGTGAGTCTGTGTGTGTGTGTGTGTGTGTGTGTGTGTGTGTGAGTGAGTCTTCCTATCTATCTACGTATGTGAGCATTTCCACTGAGCACCAGCATTTGCTGCTGTAATATTGTGTAATTTGAATAGTTTATCGGGGGGGGGGGGGGCTCGTTTAAATATAAAACAAATATCCCAATAAATAGTTGTTGTTTCACACATTTTGTGATTCATACACTGAACAAAATTATAAATGCAACACTTTTTTTTGCCCCCATTCATCCTGAGCTGAACTCGCAGATCTAAGACTTTCTCTATGTACACAAAAGGCCTGTTTCTCTCAGATATTGTTCACAAATCTGTGTCAGTGAGCACTTCTCCTTTGCCATCCACCTCACATTTGTGGCATATCAAGATGCTGATCAGACAGCATGGGTATTGCTCAGGTGTGCCTTAGGCTGGCCACAATAAAAGGCCACTCCAAAATGTGCAGTTCCATCACACAGCACAATGCCACAGATGTTGCAAGTTTTGAGGGAGCATGCAATTGGCATGCTGACTGCAGGAATGTCCACCAGAGCTGTTGCCATGAATTGAATGTTCATTTTGTTCAGTGTACATCACTATCATAGTAATGTCTTATATCAGACACCCTTGCCCAGGAGACCCAGTCAAGGTTGATCAGGCCCTGGCTTGTGTCCACATTGTGTGTCCACAGCCCTACGCACCTTTCCTGCGGCATTAGTAAAGTTACTGACGACTCTCTTCCTGTGCATTTAGGGGTCACGACCCACCGGTTGGGAACCCCTGGTTTACACAACAGTCAAATACTACACTACTCACTGTTCTGTTTGAAAGCAGCCACAGCAGAGTGTAGTAGTTCATAAAAATGCAATATAATGTGGATTTAGCCCTGGTGTGACTCTGACAAACCTTTAAACTTCAGAGTGACCCCTTAAATGTCACACCTTGGATCTCAGCTATGGCCACGTGAGCACAAAGAGCCTTTACATGATCACTGAGCAGCAGCAGTAGGTAGATGTTCCGGAGTGATGCTGATAAACTCGTGACAGTCTGAATGTCAGTATTACTTTCTGCTCTGAGGATGCAGTAGTCACAGCAGGTGAACACAGCCCGATGATATTTTCCACCTCATTGAAGTTTCTCAGTGTTTTGTGGATGCAAGTTTGACATAAACACTCCAGCTTCACAAACCATATAGAGCCTTTCAGGTTTGGTCACCCAGGGTCCTCAGATGTAGGCGTAGAGATGCTTCATCCATGTTGCTTGGAAACTAAACATAGCTCTTGACATAAAGATAACACTTGATGATCAGTTATGAAAACTGACCTGTGTGATACTTCCCCGTGGTAATCTTCATTTAACATGAATCTTGCAAAAAAAACAAACATATTTTTTTCACATTAAATTCAGCACTAGATCTGTGCAAGTAGAACTTTGTGGACGCATGTCAACAACTATCACATTGCAAAAGGACATTAGATTATAGATGTGCGAATGTGAGTCTACCATGCATTTTGAACACAAATAGATAGATAAGTCCAAAGTAAATGCTTTTTCCTGCCACAAACACACAGATTACTGATTCACTAATGTCTGACAGTAGGGTGTGCAGCATCACCTTTCACTTATTTAAACCTCTGCACCGGACTACTATTAGGTTTGACACCTAAACCCTACCTCAGACACAAGGCAGTATTTTTGCTTTATCTGATGCCCTACTGAACATTAGCTCAAAGTGCTAACTCAGCACATTAACGATACCTGCCTCTTCCCACTGAGCATTGTGGTTTTTCTTCCAGCAAATGACGGGCATGGACATTTGAAAATAACCATCAAAAGAGTTCAAACCTGACTTAGATTCTGACATTTTAGTCCAAGTGCCATTTAAATTTAACAGTTTGTTTCAAGGGCAAATCAAATTAAATCTCATTGAAATAAAGGCATTTAGCATTTTTCCACCAGAATTATTGTACGTTCATGGGAGGATAAGGAAGGCTGTTAAACATTTAGACCATGAATCATGTAGCAATAGTTACCAAAAATATCATTGAAGAGTAAAATGATTAAAGCTTATTTCAGAAGCATTTTTGTTATATTTGTTGAAATTCTCTTTACATCCCGACAGAAATCAATAAAACAAATGCTCTGACACAAAAACCGTCCAATTTCCTTGATGAAACAATTAACTGGCCTACCTACCTGTTTACCTGCCTACCTGTGTGCACTCTGCCTGTGTGCACTCTGCCTGTGTGCACTCGCTGTGCATGAAAATATGTTTTGGGGGAGTGGCTTTGGAGGGAATCCCGAAGGGAGGGGGTGGAAATTCTTCGGTTGGATACTTTCAAAATCTAGCTGTCTCATGCTAGTTCTCCAACGTTGCCTACGACAGCTTTAAGTAAAAGGATAATAAACGTGGATTTATTTTGAAAGAGAAAAATCTCTAAGGGTTAAAATGACAGATTAAATCTCAGTCTGTAATAACAGGCATTCTGTTGTAGTAGTTTCTCGAATGATCTGTCGTTTGCTTTTTGACAACCTTCAGTAATGATTAAGTTCGCTGTAGAGCATGTTTCAGACCCTGGAGCCTTCACCAGGTTCAGCTCATGTAAATGTTAAAAACCTCTCTGAGTCAACAGATTGGTGAGAGCAGAAGGCTTTATGGGTCAGGGGGGATTACATCTGCACTCTGTTCTCTCCTCTTTCCTCACTGCTTCATCCTTCTCACTATCTACTTTCACTGCCACATTCACTTATCCCTTCATCCCTTATTCAGTTATCCTTTCTCTCGCTTCATCTAGTTTTCTTTCCTTTCCTCACCTCTCTCTCTCTCCTCCTGTGTCTCCAGCCTCGTCTCCTCCCCCCCTCCGCCCTCCTGCAGTCTTTGGCGTGCTGCCTCGTTCATGCCACCGGTAGGTCACTGCTGACAGATGGCTGGACGGGCGAGGGCCAAGGCTGTAAGACACTAGGCAGAATGAAACAGGAAGGGCCATGTACATTATCAGGACTCAAGGCTGTGCCTTATTTTTAACATTTATTTTCACAGGGCTCACCGAGAGAGAACACTCAAAGACAGGACAAAACCATGCCGCTCTTTGTTTTAGAAGTGCCGTGACATTTTGATTTCCGTCGTGGTCTTTCTCTTCAGCAGGGCACTTGTCAGTACCGTCACAGGAACTTGTGGGGGGTTTTTTTCTTCCCCATGCTCTGACAAGTGCCTGCTGAGGAAATAGACCCTAATTCAAAATGTCACCACATCCTATGAAACAAGATTGTTGCTGTGATGTGGCCTTAGCTCCTCAGTACTTTCTTAGATAAAATAATAATAATAATCTTTATTTGTAGAGCACTTTTAAAAAACAAGTTACAAAGTGCTTTAACAAGTGTAACAAGTGTTAGTATGTATGTAAGTATAATCCTTGTTACCGCGAGAACCACTCCATAGCACCTCTTTCAACAGAAAAATAGCAATTTCACAAAGTCAAACAGATTTCTGAGGAGTTATTCTCAATTTCCGGGCCAAATCTGCAATTCTATGTGCCCACGTTGTAAAACTCCTCACTTGACCCAAAAACATTCAGATTAGATAGCTGGTAAATATTTGACTGTCTGATTGTCTTTAAGATTATTGCCAGCACAGCCTCATGTCACCATTTATGAGCGCATCCATGTATGAAACCACACAGTCCAGGATCCCTAATTATTACTTGAGAAACGTTACTCCCTGGCCTGCTCTTAGCTCTTGCTCCAATAACCGTTACCCTTCCCATCAGCCACTCTCAGCTGTAGGCAAAGCAGCCCAGTCAGGCCGTCATAATCCAGTCCACACTCCAGCCTCAATCTTTCCCCCCAGCGCCAATCTGTCTCTTTCATGCACAACGCCAGCAGCCACGTTCACAGCAGCCTAGTTAAAGTGAGACTGTAACTTTTGAAGGAAAAAAATAACACAAACTGCATCTTAAAAATCAAATGTTTTGTACTAGTGAAACACACCCTTGTCTAATGCAGTACACTCAGGGGTTTTACTGCTGTGACCTTACTTTGTTTGGTATGACCAGCAGCATGTGGTAGCTAATGTTAGCATTGTTGTTGTTTAACTGACATAACTAAGTTAGTCACAATCTGAAGATTTACTGTCTTTTTAGTTCAGTTTTGGTCTCCACCGGACCAAACTAAGAAAAATAACCTCTCAGATATTGGCCCACTCTTTTACTTACCTCAGTGGCAGAAAGCACCAGGACTTTATTTGGAACAGGCCTTATTCATAATTACCTGTTAGTGTAAACTCAAACTCCATCCAGGTTATCTCATCACTCGTTATCTTGATGAATTTAGCATCATGTACATTTCCACAACACTAATTGAGCGCAGTCATTCCACTGTCATTTTTCTTCGATCGATGTAAAGCTCCATGAATTTAGTACTTCCTGTAGATTTTTTACCATTAGAAGTCTTACATCCTTGCCTTTATTGGTAGTCTTTTATTGTGAAAAATATGCAGTAATTATTGAGTTTACCGTTGCTTAATATTGATCAGGAAAAAGTGGTGAATTAAAAGAGTATTTCTGTTAAAAGCTGAAACAGAGAACAACAGAGTGGTATGACATGATTCTGTTTTGCACTGGTGGAATTAGTGCTGTTATCCTGAATGTGAGCCACTCGTTTTTTCAACCTCTATATGTTTGTTGCACAGTGTTTATTAGTCACTAGTCTTTATTATTTGTTCCTGCCACAACTTGGACATAATTTGAATGCAGGCTTTTATATCAGAATTTGCAGTTTACTGTCTGGCTTATTGAGCTAAAATGAGCTACAATTGCTCACCAGAGCAATGATGCACTGTAGCATCAAATCACCAGTTTCTGTGGGTTTGCCACGATGTTCAACATATTCCATATTATACATAGTCATTTGATGCATTTCAATATAAAATATGGATTAATGCAGCTCTAAGCTGCTTCATATGATCATTTCATGACTAGCAAATGAGTGTCTCTGTTGCCATGAATAAACCAACTACCAGAATAATCTTAACATTAGCTTGCAATCCCCTGTCCCCTTGTCTATAAATAAGCAACATTATGTTAGCTGTAATACATGAGAAAATGAGGATTCTTGACGCTTCGAAATAATTTCCTGATGTTACAGGCCATTATAATTTTCAGTCTAATGAATCCTGGATGTCAGAGCACCAAGTTGTAGCTGCTGGAGATGCACTCCGCCCTGGAAATGTGCTGATGGTGCCAGGACTGGGATCATAAATATACTACCAGGCCTGTCGAGGGAGAGAGAGAGGGAGAGAGAGAGGGGGAGAGGGAGAGAGAGAGAGAGAGAGAGACTGTTTGACTTTACAGATGTAGAAGTTTTGGATGTCCCCCGCCTCATTTGCCATGATGTGCAGCATCACGGAGCCTGTAATGCCATCCCACTCACACACACCTACTCTACTGTACATCACTTGTTATGAGAGTTACACTTGTCTTAATTAAGTCAGGGAGATGTGGGGGGGGGGGGGGGGGGGGGGGGGGGGGGGGGGGGGGCGTCATGTCAGTGCCAGCCAATTTATAATGCTGTGTGAGTCTGAAGCTCTGCAGATGGTGACAACCAAGAGAGACAGTACAGAATGTTTTCATGCCACTGTTTATTATGGGAGTGAGCAGAGCATATTAATCAGGTTTCTTTTAATTGGAGTAGGAGCTTAGTCAGGTTTCTCTGACCCAGTCCTGATCCAGGTTACTTAAGTAAGTTCTCTGTGAGTAAGTAAGTAAAATTCTCTGTGGATGCAAACAGGATTTTCCTAAATTAAGTTGCCACAACTACTGCCTAAAAGAATTACATTAGTGTCCATGTCAGTGGAGTTTAGTACAGTTACATTGCTGTGTTGATCCGTTTTATATATTCAACAAAGTTTTAAAAACTGCACTACACAGAGTTTAGAGTTAACTTTTAAAAATATGAAACTGATTTTTGATAATGATGATCACAGCAAAGAGCTCAGTGGGTTCCCTCTCAATTGACAGCTATATGTTAACATCTTTATCTGAGCTTGGTCCTTGTTCTGTTCCCTCTGTCCTTCCCTTAAGTCTTAAACACAATTTAGATCAGACTTCTCAGACCTCTCAGACCTCTCATTGCTTCCGTATGTCCACTGTCAGATGCTAGGGCGTCCACCGCAGGACTTCAGTACAATGGAGGTGACTGGAATTAAATTTTTAGCGCATTGAAAAAATGACATTTAAAAAATTCAACAGTAACATCTTGTTCCTATAAAACAATGTCCAGATTACTCTGGTATGTGTCCCAGCACCAGAAATGAATAATATATGAATCCCTCTGGCTGTGAGAAAGCCACCTGATTGGATGTGCCTCTTAGAATGTATTCTGTGTATGTTTGTGTGTGTGTGTGTGTGTTGTGTATGTGTGTGTGTGTGTGTGAGCGGTTTGTATTGACTGTCCAGTCACATCCTCTCTTCCTGCTATCTGTATTGCTGAGGTCATCTGTGTGTGTGCTCCCCCCAGGTCAACACATTATCTAAATGATTTAATATCACTGCAGCTGCCCCGACCCTCTGCTGTCATTGTGCTGTGGAGCAGGGAGACTAAGCACTCTAGGATGAATACTGAATACTTTACAGTATTTTTCATTGCTGTATTAACAAAGGTATTATGTATTACACAGATCATCAAGTCATACTGTGTGTAGTTAAATATTTAATATCTGCAGTTTTGTCAGAATACCAGGGACAAAGCTGGAATTCAGCTGAGGCGGCTTTGTAGAGTAAGTTTGTAAAGTCTTTTGCGACTTTGGTACAAGGATTTTATTTGAGCTTGTTCCTCCAATGTCGCAGTGTGATATACATATGATAAATGAATATGAACCTATACAACCCTGTCCTCAAGATGGGAATCGGAGTGTGTCTGAATTTTTCTTTCCAAATTACGCTGTGGAACACAACTAGTGAGTGTATCTGAGACTCAGGGGAATAACTGTGAATGTTCTCAGTCCTCTGTTCCCTCTTTTCTTATTCATTATATTCTGCTTTCTATTGATTCAACGTCACAGAGCAGCCACAGGGACAAGGGCTTGTGTTTACTGTTTGGTTTTCAGGAGTGTGAACACTAGAACAGCGACTGCAACAGTTTAGACATTGGAGGATGAATAATAATGATAAATGTCTGCCTTGCTCTTATAACTTTTTATTCTCTTCTTATTGTAAATATTTGTACATACCTGTATGTTCTGTGTGTGTGTGGCATGAAGTGGGCTACAACTTTTAATTTCAACGTGCAGCCTTGTGTTGTAGAATGATAAATAAATGTACCTTGAACGTTGCTACTCTCTCTATTACAGGATGTTATAATCAATCAATTCAACCTATAGCCTATAGCCTTAGACACAGAGTGAGGAGCTCTGATAGCTGGACAGAGCTTGGAGAGGGCCGCTGCTCCTTCGTTTTGAAAGGAGAAAGCTGAGGTGGTTCGGGCATCTGATAAGTATGCCTCCTGGGTGTCTCCCTTTTGGACGTGTTCCGGGAATTGTCCAACTGGGGCAGACCCCGAACTCGCCGAAGGGATATCTCATCTGGCCTGGGAACGCCTTGGGATCCCCCAGGAGGACCTGGAACGTGTTGCTAGGGAGAGGGATGTCTGGGATACCCTGATTAGCCTGCTGCCACCAAGACCTGATCCCAGATAAGTGGAAGATAATGGATGGATGGAGATCATGGCTGTCAATATTTTTACATGGTATTAATTGAGCACGGATGCTACTGCATATATTTCTCATAGAGTCATCCTCTATGAGGATTCTACTATAGCAGAATTTATCAAAGGGAAATATTATACTAAATTGCTGCAGTACTCCTTTATGATAGCACTTCCATAGAGTTACAGTAGGGTTGGGACTTGCAAAACTTGTAAAATCAGATTTACACAAGATTGTACAAGATTAGCTAAATGCTAATGTCACCAATGCTTAGCAGGTATAATGTTTTCCATTTTCACATCTTAGTTTAACATGTTGGTATTCTAACATTTGCTAATTAGCACTGAACACAAAGTGCAGCTGAGGCTGATGGGAATTTAATTAGTTTTGTAGGTAGTTGGGCATACCAAGGTATTAGATAAATAAAAATGTCGACCTGGTGAAGGCGTTAGATGAAAAGTCAGAGCATCACTTCCCTGAATACTAGTCACCCTGAGGTAGACATACCAAATTTCGTTGAAATCCATGTAGTAGTTGTTGAGAAATTTAAGCTCAACCATATGGTAGTGCTAGAAGAAAAGTCAGGAGATCACCAAAGACATTAGGGTAAATCATTTAAGAACCATGTACCAAATCTTGTGCCAGTCCATCCAGTAGATCTTGAGATATTTCAGTCTGGACCAAAGTGTTGGACTGACTGATGGACCAGCCAAGAGGCAGACTATGTAAAACAAGTGTTCCTTTAATGAAAAAAACTGCAAAACAACTACCTGGTACCAGGTGTGGTTTCATTTAGGAATATGCAACATATAAACACAAAACTGATATAATGAAAGTCATAGATTTTGACAATTGAACCCTCTTCAAAATAGGGCCTCCAGATTAGTTAATAAACCCATCTCAAATTGAATTTGTGCTTCAGTGGTGCATATTCTCAAACAAATGTTTAATTAAATTAGCTTTCAGGGCCCCAGGGCAGGTGCCCTGTGCCTGGCTGGTAACACAGCCTTGGTCATGAAACTTTAACTGAGATTTAAAAACTCTAAAAATCTGACAGTCTTCAAGAAATTAGTCAGGAAGGCACATCAATAAGGGAAGAAAAGTGGTGAGGTTTGGCATCGTTAAATTAGTAACTTATCATTTTAGTTAAGACTGTTTTAGGTGAATCTATTTTGGTTGCATTTACATGCTGAGCTTAAGGATATGTTACAAATGATTATCTGTCAATAGACCCTTTCTGTAGAAATCAGAAATCTTGTTGTGTTTGCATGCAGCATTAATTAAAAAAAAAAAACAATCAAATATGGCATTAATTGCAATCAAGGGTTTTGGAATATGACAAAAAGAGAGCTAGGTTGGTAGTGTTTAAGAAGCCCTTTTTATCCTCTGAATTAGAATTTAATTGAGGACCCATTATTATAACATGTGAATGCTGGACTGTATGACTCTAGATTGTGCTTAGTTTTGAGAAAACATTAATTCCTCTCATAAATGAATTGTTGCTGTGTGTGGAAAAATGAAAATGAACAGGAAAAAATATCAAGGACGTGACTCCATTGCCCTTTTGTGGTAAATACAACTTTGAGTGAGATTCCTCACGGTTCAAAAGAATCATTTGATAGCTGTAGAATTAAGAAGAACATGGTTGTTAGCAGCAGCAGTGATTGTGAGTGCAGATGAACAGAGAACAGAACGCAAAGCAAATTATTAGGCTGAGCTATTACCCACAAAGTCAATGGAAAGACTTGAGTGGGCTTCAATTCACCTGCGAGATGAAAATGTTTCAGCTTGAGCAAAAAGTTTAATATGTCCCCGGGGCTTTGACACACAAGGAAAAATAAGAGAGACTGAGGGAAATAAGAGCTGAGCGCAAGCACATTACCACCACACACGGTCAATGCGCCAGTTGCACATGCTTTTTAAACCTTACTTTGGGTAAGTCGTCAAACTTTTTCAGCGATTTTTATTAGATTACTGGTGATTCTATTCATGTAGTTTTTATGTCCTAGTGACCAGTAAACGTACAGTTCTGGCTCTCTCTCCATTCATTAAGATAGGAGCCTGGTCTTGTTAGTCCGAAATAGCTGCCAAGATGGCTGCCAAGTGGCATGACTTGCCTATAAGGACTCTAGTAGTAGTCACTTTAGCCTGATTGACAGGTCACCATGATAACGACTTGTCAATCACAAGATAGTCCCGCCCTAAAGCATAATCCAGAGGAGTTGCCGCCTGCTGGCTGTTCGATAGAATGCGGTCAAGCGGTCCAAAGAAATGAAAAATCTTACTGAACACACCTTTTTAGAATTTGTAAATTCTAAATAATATGTGAGTGATAATAACCAGAAGAAACAGGTAATGGTTTGACTCAAATTAATGGGTTGACATTTTGGAAAATACACCTATATGCTTTCTTTCGGAGAGTTACATGAGGAGATACCTCCAGGTCTCTGTGTTTAGTGTGAAGCTTTGAGCCAGAAGGCAATGAAAAAACTTATCTCTTTTTAACTATAATTCTGTTTGATTTTATCTTTGGTCCTGTGTTTGTAGTTCCGGCTATCATCTCTGTTAGTTATGATAAAATCATTAATTTACATACAGTTTAAAAAGTTTAAAAATTAAAAATTTACTGTCATGTTTCTTATCAGGTCAAATTTTTTTGTAGTAATGTTGCCATGTTCGCAGACCTTTAATATTTGCTTGGTGAGTACAATGTTAATAAAATTACAGGAATAGAGGATATATAACTATTAAATGTGCCAGAAATGAATAAATTATACTTATATTATATTGAATTTTTGTAATTTGATTTAGGCTTGGGTATAGCCTCAGAATCCACAAAAATTTCAAGAAATGAACTTCCTCAATAGACAAATTTTCAAATTAAAATTCCGCCACTGAATAATAATTATTTAACAGCAAACACAAAGACACCTTTTTACATTTCTAAAAGACAGTGCAGGGCTTGTGTAATGGAACTGTAAATTAATTTAGTCAACTTTTCTTAAAGTATATCTGGGAAACTGTCAATGAGTTCATAGTTAATTCAGTGTGGACATGATGTCTTACATTCACACACGAGTTTGTGAACGAAGCCTCTCTGCCTGTTTCTGGTGGTTTCAGCCAAGGACACTGTGCTGCCTGAAGCGTTTTCCCCTCACCAGCCCACAGCTCCCTCCTCGTCCCTCTGTCTCACACACACAATCACAAACACAACACGCTCAGACACACAGAGCAGAGAGCCGGTCCACTGACCCGCAGTGACTGTCAAATATTCCCTTCTGTCTCTCATGCAGATGAATCAGAGCGTGAGAGAATGAGGAAAGACAGGGACAAGTGACAGGACTATTTGAGTAGACAACACTTTGTTTTATTTTTTCCTGAATGGTTAGAACAAAAAATGTTTGTGGGTACTGAGTGAAATATGTAGGCTCAACAGAAAATATGAGATAAACAATGCTAGACAGAAGTATACTTCCAACTCAGACCGGCGTTCACAGCAGAAGACGAACAGCTAGACAAACCCGCAAACTAAAGAACAGCCTGGAGGATGAGCTGTGACAGGAAGGAAAGAAGAAAAGGAAATTGTTGTTCAGAAGTAATGGAATATGTGCAGTAATGAGGAGATTTTGTTTTCTGAAGGCCAATAGCAGTCACCTTGTCATTGTGCATTATATTGCTGCCTAACATTACCCTTTTAGCGACCACTTACAGCACCGAGGGACGCAACACAAGCAAACAGAATGTCCTTCACGTACTCTGTATCCCCTTCATGCATTTAGCTCTAAGAAATAACACCATGATTCAGCAACAGCCAGTACGTGAGACATTGCTGGGTGTCTTTTTATTACATTTGATGAAAGCCTCCATTGTCCGTGCTAAAATGTAAAGAATATTTTTACCGGACTGATTGGACCTTGGACTTGTGCACAGCTCAGCATTTTGAAAAAGCAGGACTTGCTTGGATGCCCTGGCTAGCTAATGTAACAGCTTGCATGCAACTCAAAACTGAAGCAGCTGTCGTCAGCTCCACATGAGAAAACTTACTCGGGGCACCAAACAGAAGAGTGATATTCAGATCACAGCAGGCGCAGATCATTGTGATGTTACAATGCCCAGAACCCGCCATGGCATTTTCATTGAAAGCAAAAAAATAAATAAAGCACTGCAAATGTCAAAGGGGCACGGAGCGCTCTATAACCTTTATCCGACTCTGTCTGCAAACAGTAGGATGTGCAACAACATTGAAATTCCTTCTTGTGTACAAGCGTCTTCGACAGACCTTGACCTGCAGTGGCAAAAAATTCATATGCGTGCCTCAGAGTAAGTTAGCTAATGAGAGCAGAATGCAACACATATAGCAACATTACTATTATTACAATACAATACTACAGTGCCACTTTGTCATCGGGCTTGAGAGCAACGCTTTAAACTCTGCTTAAGTGAGTTTTGGGGTGCAATTGTATTTTATCACATTTGAATCCGACGTTGAACTCAAATCGTTGAATCCAAATCCTTTTGAATCCTGTATCACATCTACATGTTACTCAAAAGATGTATTTGAGACCTACAGTAGGCCTACCGTGTTGTTGGCATTGCGATTGTGAATAAAGTAAATGAAAAGATGTGCAAAGTGTAAACAAATATACATGTTTAAGAGAACTTGACCTGGGAGGTGCAAACTGAGGTGAGGACATGTTCACACAGGTTGCAGTTT
>NC_060171.1:31348508-31380190 GCF_021292245.1 Micropterus dolomieu | reverse complement strand
AGCAGAGAGCCGGTCCACTGACCCGCAGTGACTGTCAAATATTCCCTTCTGTCTCTCATGCAGATGAATCAGAGCGTGAGAGAATGAGGAAAGACAGGGACAAGTGACAGGACTATTTGAGTAGACAACACTTTGTTTTATTTTTTCCTGAATGGTTAGAACAAAAAATGTTTGTGGGTACTGAGTGAAATATGTAGGCTCAACAGAAAATATGAGATAAACAATGCTAGACAGAAGTATACTTCCAACTCAGACCGGCGTTCACAGCAGAAGACGAACAGCTAGACAAACCCGCAAACTAAAGAACAGCCTGGAGGATGAGCTGTGACAGGAAGGAAAGAAGAAAAGGAAATTGTTGTTCAGAAGTAATGGAATATGTGCAGTAATGAGGAGATTTTGTTTTCTGAAGGCCAATAGCAGTCACCTTGTCATTGTGCATTATATTGCTGCCTAACATTACCCTTTTAGCGACCACTTACAGCACCGAGGGACGCAACACAAGCAAACAGAATGTCCTTCACGTACTCTGTATCCCCTTCATGCATTTAGCTCTAAGAAATAACACCATGATTCAGCAACAGCCAGTACGTGAGACATTGCTGGGTGTCTTTTTATTACATTTGATGAAAGCCTCCATTGTCCGTGCTAAAATGTAAAGAATATTTTTACCGGACTGATTGGACCTTGGACTTGTGCACAGCTCAGCATTTTGAAAAAGCAGGACTTGCTTGGATGCCCTGGCTAGCTAATGTAACAGCTTGCATGCAACTCAAAACTGAAGCAGCTGTCGTCAGCTCCACATGAGAAAACTTACTCGGGGCACCAAACAGAAGAGTGATATTCAGATCACAGCAGGCGCAGATCATTGTGATGTTACAATGCCCAGAACCCGCCATGGCATTTTCATTGAAAGCAAAAAAATAAATAAAGCACTGCAAATGTCAAAGGGGCACGGAGCGCTCTATAACCTTTATCCGACTCTGTCTGCAAACAGTAGGATGTGCAACAACATTGAAATTCCTTCTTGTGTACAAGCGTCTTCGACAGACCTTGACCTGCAGTGGCAAAAAATTCATATGCGTGCCTCAGAGTAAGTTAGCTAATGAGAGCAGAATGCAACACATATAGCAACATTACTATTATTACAATACAATACTACAGTGCCACTTTGTCATCGGGCTTGAGAGCAACGCTTTAAACTCTGCTTAAGTGAGTTTTGGGGTGCAATTGTATTTTATCACATTTGAATCCGACGTTGAACTCAAATCGTTGAATCCAAATCCTTTTGAATCCTGTATCACATCTACATGTTACTCAAAAGATGTATTTGAGACCTACAGTAGGCCTACCGTGTTGTTGGCATTGCGATTGTGAATAAAGTAAATGAAAAGATGTGCAAAGTGTAAACAAATATACATGTTTAAGAGAACTTGACCTGGGAGGTGCAAACTGAGGTGAGGACATGTTCACACAGGTTGCAGTTTGAACTTGAGGGGAAATTTTATGCTCATCCTGAGGCTTTGTGACTCGAATTCATAAATGTACAGAGACAAGAAAAATGGGTCTGTAGGTAAATAACAAACTGAGCTGGGGATCCTGGAAGTCTAAGCTGAGCTGTCACACAAAAATATCACAGATGGTTAGTGCTAAGCTTGCTTGCTAGCAACAGCTAACATCTGCACAGTTAGTACTGTACATTGGCTTTTTAATAAAGTCTGTTTGTTCACCCTATTAAGTCTAGCTGTCAAATGTATGTGAAAAAACATAAAGTGAAAATACTTTTTGTTCAATCTGAACACACCACAACACATTATCTTTGTATGGACACCAGCTTACAGAGAGCTCAGTAAGAAACAGTGGTGGGTCAACCCGTTCTCACTGCCCAGTCATCACATATAAACGCATGGTCAAGAGCCATAGTCATCAGTTTGTGACGCACTGGGGATCCATTTAAGATTACGATTTGACAAACCTACTCAAGTAAACTTATAAAAGTAGTTGATCAACAAACTACTCAAAGTACAAGTTACTTTGTGTTTTAATATTAAGTGTGCAGGCCAGAGATCTTCACAAGTCATTTTATGCAAGTCAAGTATCTTTTTGTAATAATGAGTGTTTCATCCACTGAGCATCAAGTTAGAACCAGCCGCTGTGCAACATGGTTATTTCTGGTGAATGCACTTTGGTTTGATTGGAGATTTTCTCTAATTTAGCTGTTTCTGTTTACTACAATTATTAAAATTTTTCTAATCTACATGATGGTATCGGGAAGATCATTTTAAAATATCACTTTACTCACTTGCTGCCTAACCCACTGTTGTTGCCTGTATTTCGATATGGACATGGATTCAACCAAACCACTTGCTTTGATATGACGGCGCTGTACAGGATTTGCCTTCTGAAATAGCACAGGCTCCCAATACAACATGATTATTCCTAAAGCATCTATATAACACAGGAACAGCCCATTGCTGAATGACTGGGGTAAGCCTACATATGGAGGAAACATTTGCGTCACATTTAAATCCCAACAGAACTGTTTTTTCCACCCATATTCTCCTTACGCTTTTCAAAATTATTGTTCCTGAATAAATTCCAACTGGTAGCATACTGAGTGAAAGTCAACATCATTTTCAACAGTGACATTCTATTTAATGGATTCAGCATCGGCATCGCTATAAAACAAATAGCAACCAATGTGATGTAGAGAAAAGAAAGCTATCAAAAGAAAGCCGTGCTCTGCACAACGAGAGGAATCTGTTAATATATCAGAATCAATCCAGTGATCATCTGACTTAGACGTTACAGTGTGTTGCCTACATTTACTCTACATAGACTAAATACCCTTTAACATGCCATTAATGAAAACTGAATGTATTTCTTGTAAAGGACAATGCAGACTGCGTTCCAACATGGCCACCAGTGATATAGTGACCAGTTACTGGATTTGAGTTACATTAGTAACCAACAACCAACCCTTAAATTGAAAAGGTATTTGCCTGATTTTTTAAATATTTGCATCTGTGCAGCTCATTAATACACCATCTTGCACAAAGCTCCCCTGGGAAACCACACACACACACTTGGATGGCAGTTTATTTATGTTAATGAAGCAAAATGCATAGTAGATAACAGACAAAGGTAATGTAGGGAAGTGAAATGTAGGTTACTAGCCCAAAAAAATACACGAGTAAAGAGTAAAGGTGTGGTTTTAAAATGAACTCCAAAAAAATAAAAAAAATAATTAGTTTTTACTAATTTGCTTTTCTTGTAACGAGTAAGTAGAGTCATCAGCCAACTTTGATTTAGCATTTTTTGTCCAAGTTACCAAAGTAATTAGTATTAATCAACTCCAGCTGATATACTACAGGTGGTGTAAACATAAAGCCATAAACTTGTGATGAAAAAGGAGGGAATTTTATTATTTTTTTTTGAATAAATGTAAAATCACAGAGCGATCCAAACCGTGAGTTTTGTGATCCGGCATAGCATTGGTTGCTCTGAGCACGGGAGGAATTTTGTCCCTACCGGGGATAAAAATAATTCAGCAGAGGCAGGGATATATAAATCGCATCCTGCATATAGCTACTGAATGTCCCAGTTAGCCATCCTTCTGTTACATATCAAAATGTCTTTTTATTCAGCAACAGCGATTGTAGCTAAACTAGCCAAAGACGACAGGCCTGTTTTGTTGCTCACTGATAAGGAAAAAGAGCGAGGGAGAAATAAATGATGTGATTAGAGATTTTTTTTTTCTCAGTTTAGCACATCTGGGTGTATTACCAACCTGGAATGAGATCCAAAAATGGATCCAGCTATTGGGCCTTCAGCCTTAGATGTCACTTATTCTTAGCAGCATCGTCTATCATTGGGCAGTTTGAAAATGGCAATACTGGGGAATCCAGTCAGTGGGAAGTTTTTGTTCAGATCTAAGGGAGTTCTGAAACCAGTCATCCACGCACCTCAAGCAATCAGTGAGTCACGTATATTGATCAGCCCCCTATAGGTTTAATGTGGTCATTTTATGCCATGGGGAAATGAGCAGCTTAACTTACAGCCTTCAAGCCTTTTATTACCTCCCCGGAATTTTGTCATATACTACCTTTGATTTATGTGCTTGTGTTGTGTGAAGTGTGTGGCAGCTGAAATGAGAGTGGGTGTGACTCATGTTGGCACGGTGTGATTAGCATGACTATGAGACGCTGTGATGGATATTAGCTCGGAGCTGAACACACAAACCTCGTCACTGCACACAAAGAGCCTCGCTGGATGTTTATGTGATTGATCTGCAAAGTCAAAGGAGAAATACTTCATTCAGCAGCAAATGGCATGTCGGTTCGTGAAGGAGATATTAATTTAATCTCATAGACCCAAGCTCCTGGCTGTGCATTGTGCTGCAGCACAATAATATCCAAGTAGTGGGTTAAGATTTTTTTTCATCCAAGTAAGTCAGTATCAGAGCCTGAAATGCTGCCAGTTGGTCGCTGGTTACACTCTGCACAAATCAAAGAAACAGCTCTTGGACATATTTCTAACAGAAGAGCTTTTAACACAGTTAGTTTGGCTTCTTATGTTAGACCCAGATCTGTGACTTATTTTACTAAATTAGTACTCTTATGGTGTGGGAACAAACCAGGAATAAGCCCATTGTGGACTTACTAAGCCAGGGCATTGAAAAGACATTTGAACACTTAAAGCAGAAATACATTTTGGCAGGTCCTCAGGACAAAAAGGGCAAGTTGGCAAAAAGCATAAAGTGCTGCGTTGGCTTCAGCCTCAGCAATGAGCAGAGGCATACTAGAACTAGTTGAGCTTTTTAAGCTTACTGGCACCTTTGCCAACTCCTTCCAGGCAAAGAGGCCATCAGAAACTTGAAAAACAACAAGGAGTGAAGTGGTGTAAAATAACAAATTTGACACCACCATTTCAGAATCGTGTTTACTAACCTTTTTGGCTACCTGTATGTATAAATATTAATAATAACGGAGTGAAAAAATTTAATTTCCCCAGAGGATTTTAAAAAGTATGCCCTTTTTTTAAATACCAAAACTAATGACATTCCCATCAGCCTCGGCTTTGTGATAATTAGCAAATATTAGTATACTCACACGCTAAACTTAGATGCTAAACATGGTTAACATTATGCCTGATAAACAAAAACAAAAGGCAGAAAAATCTTTATTATTATCCTGCGACCCCTCAGATTTACCTTGTGACCCACAGAGGGGCCTTGACCCTCATGTTGGGTACCTTCGCAAAAGTCACCACATTAACATTTTTTCTCATAATCAAAACTTGCTAACAAAACCAAAAAATGTACTGGTTGTATATGAGAAATAAAGTCATTAGGAGTCTTCTGCTCTAAGATTTAAAACCTTCTTCTAAACAGAACAGGTCATAGACGGATCATCTGTAGTCTTAAACATCCTTTAATTGGTTGCGTTGCCTTGTGAAGAATGTTTCTGTTTCCTTGTGTGCATGCAGTGTCTGTACCAGCGCCTTGTGGTCAGCTCTTTCAGTGTGAATGGTTTCAGGGGCTCGGCAGTCTGAGCTTTGTAAATGATTCCTGAACCTTTGTGACAGACAAGCAGCTCCTAAATCCTCTGATTACCCTCAGCCATCTTTGATGCTGCTTGTCTTTGTTGTTGTTGCGCTCTGAGTCTTTGTCACCGCTGTTTCCACTTTCCCCATGTTATGAACACCTCGTTACTCCTCATGAACATCGGTTCTATGGACAGAAAATTAGCCAACAATACTAAACCATAGTGTGACTTATGCGGTGACATGTTCATATGTGTCTCTATGTTGTGTAAGCTGCACTTCAATGTTAGCACTGACAGCTTAACCCTTTACTATACAGAAATATATCATGTGGTTTGTATTGAAAGGTTTTTATTTCTCTCCTCCTCCTTCCGCTCTCTGTTCTCACTTCCTCTCCACATCTCACTTCACAACAAACCTGCTGTTCTCCTGCTGTGTACTAATTGGCTTCCTCAAGCACCAGTAACAGGTTTTTTCCTCCCAGTGTCTCCACGGTCTGCTTTTTTAGAGAACATGCATGCCCTTCTGTTCCTCCGACTATGCCCCCAGAAGTCAAACATATTGTGGTGTTTGAGCAAACAGGCCGCCGCAAATGCAAATCTCTTGTTCGGAGGAAAAAACCTTTCCAATCTGTTTTGATGCATATTTTAAACGACTGCATAGCAGCACATGCTGATGATGTATATTTCAAGTGAGGGACGGCAGAGAGCATTGTTCTGGGGAAAGTAATTCATTTGCATAAAGATGACATTTCTCTGCATCTAATTCATCCATTCCTTTCAACCAGAAGTATTGTTGTGTAAGAGGTCACAAAGGAGAACGTGCAAGGTATTTTCAAGGCATTTTTTTGTTTTCCCAGAGCTGTTTTTATCACCTGCTCTCTTCTGTGATGTGACTTACAGTCACTTTGCTCAACTTTACTGTACTTGAACACTGATCTGTCTATATCAACCTTTAAATCCAGGGATTATTAAATGATATTTTTTTTTACAACCTTGGTTCACCAGCCACATCTCAGATTTGTTCAGCAATTCAAATAGGCCTGGTTTTGTGCTCAGTGAAGGCTATTTCTGCTGCCTAATTAGAGATGTGTAATCAGGATTAACAATGGGGGTGTAATGTTCATTAAAATATAGCTAGCTGAAAAGTGGCAACAAACGTGGATGAGAATATTGCAGCTTTACAAATTGTTGGAAGTCGACTTGCAGAAATGACAACTCCTGAATCAGCATATCTTTTCAAACATCACGTTAAATAATGCTAGCAACTGCTAGTGCAACTTCATTGTTGATCAAAATGACGCTGGTGGGATGGATACGTCAATCGGTACGGATTGGTTAGGGCAAAATAAAGCAAACAAACAAAAAAGATGATAACAGCAGCAATAAAGTGAGTATTTTAATCATAGTAGATAAAAATCATAGTGACCTAAAACTATAGAATTCTTCGTTCGTGTTGTGGTCCTGTTGTAATTCATACCAGTTTTTAGCACAGCCTCAAAAGGCTGCTAGCATGGCTAGTTGTTAGATTTACATCAAAATCCATTCCAGTTGCATTTCCTACATTCTGTTTCTAAAGATAAGATCCAGATAGCTTTGCAAACACACGGCAACGTGGACAGATGCAAACAGACCTGTTCCAGCAAAGCTATCCAGGGGTGCGTTTCCCAAAACTGTCGTACCTTGTTGAAACCACCGTAGTTTGAACTAACTTAGTTTTAACCAACATAGTTCAAACTAACATGTTTCCAGACGTGTTCGTCTGTTTTTCACAGATGTTGTCATATTCTGCCTAAATGTCAGTTGTGACCGATATTAAGTGAAATTATTATGCTAAGTTATTATTTAGGCTTTTCATATTATAGTCATAATAGTATTAATTAAAGTCAACTATAAATATATAGGCTAACCTAATAATTTTATTTAGCGTAAATATAGGCTATAACTTTATTTATAACAAAAAGTTTTTCATAGCAAAACATTTTGAAAGACATTTTAGAATAAACAATGAAGAACTATTAGCAATTACAAAACATTTAGTAAAATAGGTTTAATCTGAAAGTATCTTCGTGTCAATACTTTAACACTATTATGAATCCCTTGGCCACAAATGATATCAAGGTCTTGAAAATAGTTCAGTGCGATAAGTGGCTGAGCTTGTGTGTGTTCTCTATTGAGACAGACAGAGGTTTCGACTCCCGTGAGTTCTCCATTTATCTTTGTTATCATGGCAACGAAAGCTCTCAGCGATTTATTCATTACAGTTCTTTCATGAAGTTTATGCTGTCCCTTTTTATATTTGTTTGTAATGATGACTAGAGAACACCCATCTTCCTCAGAGGCCTAGAAATGTACACATGAAGGTAATAAAAGTTGTGTCTTTACTTTCTCTGTTTTGTCCTTTAGCCTGTGTACTGGGTGACTAATATTAAAATATGTTCTCTGTGAACAGATAGGTAATCTGTGAGAAAAACACCTGCTGTTTGAAGACGGTCTACACAAATATACTTAGTGCTAAAATAATGGAACCCTACCCTTGACCCGACAAATACATTTAAAACTACATTTAAAAAAAACTTCACCTGAAATATGTTTCTACAGCAGGATTATCATTCCTTGCTTACACATTACATCCACCTCCTAACACTGCATTTTCTGCTATCTGTGATGTAGTCATCGTGAACTGAGCTTCTAGCCACAGATCAGGAGCTGTAGTTGGAACTATGCAACTTAACGACAGTGGTTGTGAACGTTCATCAGAACTATGGTTTTGGGGAACCCCTGTGTCACTTTTTGATGGTTTGTACCATGTAGGTTACCAACTTAGTTACCTCCACAGTTCGAACTAGGGTTTTGGGAAATAGTTGCGTCACAACTGCAAAGTTCCAACCAAGGAAGTTGCTACCATAGTTAGCAACGATGCTTTTGGGAAACGCACCCCAGATTCTTTAGGAAACCTGCGTCTTGAAACAAGGGTTTTGAAAATGCAGTAAAAACAAACCCTAAGCCAAATCCTATCCAACCAGTAAAATACACCACATTTACCACGTTTATTCCCAGCCCTCCAATCATGTTAATTGGTTTTACTCTCTAACTGTTTTTCTAACTAACATCACGCTGGTTTATATTTTGAATGATCCCTGTCGGTGTTATAAAGCTTCAATATAATGTTTCAGCAGCAACTACATTTTAATAAATTAAAGTGGAAAAGCCCTCTAAATGCTTTTTAATTAAGCCATGCATCTCATTTGTGCATGTTTTGCAGGTGTCATGCTTTCATCTCACCCTGAAAGGGATGCAGCCTTTTCTGAGCAGAACAAGCAAATTACGCAGAATGAGATTGACAACTTCATATTGTTTGTGTCTGATAAGAAAATCTATGTAAACACCACTCTTTCCAGGAAATGCCTTTTATATCAGTTACATTCTCCCACTCAGCTGCTTGCACGAGACAATGAAACCTTATCAGTAGTGCTGTAATGTAATTAGTGGTGCAGTGGAGCCGTCTGTTGCAGCAAAGAGCCCTATGGACTTACAGGAAGACCCACTCAATCTGTATTGATTTCTGGAAGTGGACGACTTGGAGAATCCAGACTGCAGTCAAGCTGCGATCAAGACATAGATTACCCTCCCATCACGTATGCCCCCCATGATGTGTGTGTCATAATGTGTGTGTGTGGGGGGGGGGGGGGGTGTAAGTGTGTGTAAGTGTGTGTGTGCATCTCGTGAGAGCCATGATGGGTGATGTGTCTGGCCAAGCTGCAGACACACACACACACACACACACACACACAGACTGTAGGGAGAGAGAGCGTGAGAGGCAGGAGGACTGAAAGTCATTGTTGAGGCCACCGCAACGACAACAGAAAGATGCGGAATAAATGATGGCTGATAGTTTTAAAAGGTTGTTAGTGTGGTAAAGGAGGGAAATGGTTTGATAATGGAATCTGCCCCTCTGATCTTTAATCTGCAGCCTGTCACGCTTTGTGTTTGTGAGAGACAACGAGAGAGAGGAGAAAACACTCTGCATTATTCCGCTCAGTAAACAACGAGGTGAGGGTTATCAAAGCAAGGGAGTACAAATTTAGATAAGTCAGCTTGCACAAGGAAATTGCAGATAGATATTTCAGTGCTGTGGTGTATCTCCTCCCCTTCATTCTTATAGAGAACTCAACTGCTGAAAAGCCACTTTCAGACATGCACATCACATGAACGTGAAGGCAATTTTACACATCTGTCTCATGTTTGAATAAACCCCCGCGAGTCACTCTTTTCTGTGAAAGTGGGCAGGCAGACTTTGTCCAAGCGCTGCCCAAGTCTAAACTAAATGTCATCACATGAACAGAGAGGCTACAGTAGTGCAAGATTAAATAAAGTGAGAAAGGTGGTTTTGTAATACTTTGTCACACATTATCATTTCTTAAGTGGTATTATAAAGTAAATGAGCCACTTTTAAGTTGTACATCATTTAGACGGTGTCAGATCAGTCTACAGTTTATTCATTTATTTCCCCTGGTGGTGCAGGACAAAAGAGCAAAATCATCAGAACATCAGTCTCCCTAGTTTACCTACTTCTTACAGTATTAATATAATGTATCTGTCTGACACCGTGGGCGCAGCCTCCAAATATAATAGTTCCCCGTCCATCCCTTTGGCGCAATTTCAAATAGTTTACTTTTTTGACCTTTGTCCACAGGATTTCAACGCAGGACAAATATCTGTATATGACAGTGTCCCAGGAATATGTAAATGGTGAGCCTAAGTACTGTCAAAAAACATGTTGATAATTCAACATGATGAAAAACAAATAGTAATGGGTTTTGTAACTCCTATTAATATTCTTTGTCTGACTTGTATTTGTGAGATAATCATGTTCTAAGTTTTGGAACTACAGGTCTCATAATTTGGGGGCAATGTAAAGAGGAAGTATAATGTTGCCATGCAGTCAGTTAGTTAAGCTGTGGGTTCTAACTTGAGATTTAAAAATATATATAAATCATGAAGAATAGGTAGAAAACATGAAATACAAAATACATAAAATCCTAGATACAGGAGGAAGAATGTGCAAAATTTGATGCAAACGGCGACAACACTAAGATTAATTCTATATTCCGTTTAATAAATGAGAAAATGAATGCACCAATGTTAAGGGATCCACAAGTGAAAAGCAAGACAAGAAAGCAAATTGGCGTATTTAACAAACGTTGAGCTACTCTTCCGGAATCCATCAGCGATACAGCCTGTGCGAGAACACAAAACACTCCTCTTTCTTCATATCACTGTTTTCCAACTCACCCCGGTTCTCCAGCGGTACCGACCTCGGGCACACAAGGTGCCACATAAAAAGCGTCATTTCAGCTCCAGCTGTGACAGTCCTGTCATGTTTGAATAAAGCCATTGTGGAACATTTCTATACAGTTCAATGCAAAAAAAAAACCTTGACTTTAACAAATAGATGAGGCCAGCAAAGAGCTAATGCATCTCAGTTCTGGTTTCCTGTGTGTCAGTCTCGCTCTGTCTCTCTGCCTACACTGTAAGTACAGATTTGACTTGTCCAGGTGTGATCCATTAAACACATTATTCATACCTGAGGGGTGAGGAGGAACACAGAGATCACCATCTGTTTGCTGCTTGATTAAATTAATCACGTGTGAACTTTTGCACAAGGCTGCAGGCGGCTCTCTCTCTCTCTCTCTCTCTCTTCCTGTCAGTACGCGTCTTTCATTGTACCATAAAAAGCAGCCGCACAAAACTTGCAAAAAGTAGTTTTTCCTATACTTTGGGGATGTGCTGGGAGCAGCACAACATTTTGCAAATGACTCTTGTGTGAGCATGCTCATGGCAACGCAATCAAACACACTGCAAACGATTGAAAAGGCACTTTTTGTGAGTCATCGTTCGCTGTGATATGAAAGGAAGCTGTCGTGTGATTTGAAGGGGCACGGAGTCAGTACAAAACGCAAATGAATTGCCTGTGTTTTCCCTTTTGCCTCTTTAAATATTGGAACACAAAAAGCTTTCGGAGTGAGATAATGTTGCAGGGCTTGCACAGCAAATGAGATTCTCTCCACGAAAACAAATTCTCCCAAATCCTCGGGTGTGAGTGGGTGTGTGTTTGTGTTACAAGTGCAAAGCCTGCTGGGATAGGTTCCCGCGAAGCAGCAGTTGCAGCAAGCGTTTCAATGCGGGGCTGATGAGCAACTTGAAAGTGCACGGAGGAGGCACGGAGGTCTAATTGAGTGTTTTTTACATCTACGCGCTGTGTTTTGTGAATCGGGCTCAGGTCCCATTGAAGGTCTTGATCAGTTTGAGCTGTTTATGTGCATGTTCATATCCCACACACAAATCAATAAACCGAAGATTCCTGATCTTGCAACGTGATCTAGTGCGGAGGATGAAGACAAACACTAGACGAGTGATTTTGCCGGGTATCCACGCTTTCACGCCATCAAAACAAGAGCTGATGCGAACAGGAAATGAACTGCAAATCCTTTACACATTTAATATCCCTGAAGTGATGTGCTCGAATGTGGGAATATTGTATGAAGAGTATTTTGTGGCGAGTCTTCGGAAACTAGCTTAATTGAGGCCAGCATGATTCCAAAAAGGTGAAACGGTTTCTAAAAAGAATAAGGAGACGGTGGAAGCATCTGTTACGCTGACTCAGACAGCAGAGCAGGAATTCTAAACAAGCTGATGATCCAGCTCTGAATCATCGTCACAAGCCTCAAGCACTTCCCCTCCACACAGACGGGACTGTACATTTTCATTAATAATGTCGACTCTGTCCTCAAAAGAATCTCCGACACTTCTTCTTCTTTTTTGACACAAACCAGTGGAGAATATTAGAATATGCGTGCCAATATGGATTTGGAACGAAGATTGACAGTCAAAGGCCTCATTTAGAGCGCTGGCTCAAATATATATCTTGTACCCAGACTGCATGGAGCTTTGATTATCCCAGATTTTGTTCACAGTTCAGTTCAGACATTAATGTTATTTTGGTTTCTCTTTTTCTTTCCAACTGCCTCCTACGTCCTGCTGTAAAATTGTTATCCATAACTTCGTCTCCCAGTCTACCTGTCAACTGTCAGTCAAAACTCAGCTGACAGCCGAGCTGTTACCTAGCGAGCCTTTGATATGCAGGGGGCGGTCAGATTTTTACATCAAACCAAACAAGCACTGAATTTTCACACGACATGTAAATCAAAACAAAAACATCCAGCAGAAGATAGATCCAACATTTCTGTTTTGTTTGTTTTTTCAAATGGGCCAGCATGTTGACTACTGATGTTGTCAGAGTGTTCCTGAAGCTGCAGGTAGAGGGCTTTCAGCACAAACTGTTATTTGCACATGGATTCAAGTAGCAGGACTGCTGGACTTGTGGCTACAGAATCTTGGTTGCAGATATAACCGGATGTTGCCTCAACCTTTTCGGGTATCTTCAAAAACATTCAGATCCGCTTTATTGGATGGGTGGCCATATTACACATAGAAGAAATCATATAATCCCATTTCTGTAGTCTAATATTTTGAAATTTCTCTTCTTAAAGCTCCATTCTGTAAATTTCCACACACATGTATAGTGTTTGTTAGTCTGCAATGAAAACTACGTAGGTGACATGAATGTAAATATAGTTAAAGCTCCTAAAAGTAGTACTTCTACAATAACAATTAGGGCTGTAACGGTTCTGAAACTGAGATCAAAATCGCGACCCAAAAGTCCACGGTCTCGTGTCACAGATCCGAGAGACAGAACTGCGACATACCCACTCCCCGGACTGTTGAGCTCTCAAACTGTGACGGCGGCGGCCGGTGGAGGGGAGGGCTCGGTACCAGTGTACATCGTATTTGTAATGGCAGTAGGTTATTGTAGGTAATTTTCCACCTTAGTTTAGTGTCCCACCCAAGTAAAGTATATGTCGAAAACACTATTTAAAGTCAGTGCAAGCTGTAGGCCTTTTATTTTGTAAATATTACACCTTTGACCAAATGTTGTCCTCCAACTGGGTGTGTCACGTGACTATTTTGGTCCAGTCATGATTGAGTGAACATACCTGCAACTTCGACCACATTAATTAACCCAAGATGGAATATAATAATAATAATAATAATAATAATAATAATGTCTTCTTAAAATCAGGGGGGGGATACTGGATACTAAGAACTTAAAAAAAAAAAAAAAAGGAGCAAAGGCTAAAACATAAATAAATGCAAGATCACATATCTGAAGAGCAAAACATGGAAAGTGTAAAGTACAAGTACTGAACATGTGACATTTTAAGTTTCACCACCCTGCAACATAAAGATGGTAATATTGTATTTCGATAAAATGCATCACGTATTTCAGCTTTAACTTGTTTTTCTTACACTCTTATACACTTTCAATCTGTAAATTTCAGTCACTAAAGCAGATGGAATTAGATTTTAGAATTAAAAAGCATTTACAGCCACATGTGCACAATTGTTTCATTTCTCCAGAGCTCCAACAATTCTGTTAACACTCCCTACACCCACTGTTGCTACTCTGGAATATTCTGTTGTCATATTTGACTGAAACAGATCTTGCCCCTGACTGCAGTGGTCTTGACTGGGGCCCTGTCACAGTGTGTGCTGGGGATTGGGATCTGCAGGTTGGCGTGCAGCGTCTGGCCTGCTGAGCCAACAGCACGCCAATGCTGCATAAAGTGACTGGAGGACAAGGTGAGACACTTTGTCACCCAGCAGAGCGGCCTGTTCCTAATCCATTAGGTGATGGTGTGTGTGTGTGTGTGTGTGTGTGTGTGTGCGGACAGAGAGCTGTCTCAGTGTCTGAACCAATAAAAGAGTGTGTCTCTACGAGCTGACGTGACGGAGCTCTGGGCTGCCTAGTTTACAGATGCCCAGGGATGAATACCTTCTGTCACAACCCCTTTATTCTCTTGTCCCCCTCATCACTCTCTCTGCCTCTCCTCCTTCTAATCACTCCCTCATACCTTGCTCCACATCCTTTTAGCACTTTTATTTTGTCACTCTCCTGTCCTCCGGTCTTTTCTCATTCTCTTCTATCTCTCGCCTTTCTTTTTGTCTTTTTTCTCTCTTTTGGGCTCTCTTTCTTGCCTTTCGTGAGTCTGAGATTGATGATACATTTTTTAAAATGTTTATTTTCAGCAAATGTACCTTCCATCCTTTCTGCAAAAAAAAAAAGGAGACTTTCTTTCCAGAATTGTCCACCTCATTCTCTCTTTCGGAAACGTTCTTGTCTGTATATGTGCGTTGTGTGTGTGTGTGTGTGTGTGTGTGTGTGTGTGTGTGTGTGTGTGTTCTGTGTGTAATCACAGCTGAGCAGACATTGACAGGCAGCCAATTACCTTTCCCCAGCAAGGGTATCGCAGCACAAAGTTCTACTGTTTACCATCACAATGCAGTCCTGGATGCTGCCAGACTGAACAGTGAGTAGCACTTGTAGGGGTTGACCTCTGACCCCTAAGGTGCTCTGCGTGCGTACTACCAGCTGGTCTGTCAGGTTGGGATAAGGGGATTGATAATTTGTGAGTAATTGCAAGTGGCTTGTGTGAAAAATGAGGTAGGGAGGAAAGATCGAGAGGCAGGGAATAGACGATTTGGTCAGTTTGTTTACTATTTTGATCCAGAGCAACACATCTGGACATGTACTGGCCAGACTGATATAAACTCTGAGGTTGAACTGTAATGACCCTTTAGGGACTTTCCTTCTAGCACCACCATCAGGCCTAAATGTCTACCTGTAACCAAGGAATGTCAAAAACTAATAGTAAGATGTAAGATGAACTTAGCATTCATGCTCCCCAGATGGTGAACTCTTTCCACATTTGAGACTCTTGCAAGGAATGCAAATAACCATATTTTTCTAAATGAATGAACTCTTCATTTTAAAAATAGCAACCGACTCGCACCACATATCTTGAATTTATTCTTGAAGCAGTAATTATAGATTTTTGGGGGTCAATTTTGGGAGTCAGAACAACCTGTAAACACAACACTAGCGTATTAGCACACACGGAGCAACATTAGCATTCATTTCAAATCCAAAATTCACTCTTTTGATCAACTACTGAGGAAAATATCTGTCTCTTTAGTTGAAATGCTCTTTAAATGCTCCACTGTGTTCACCAGCTAGTCACTAACTTTGCCTGCTGTGGGAAGGAAGCATGCATTGAGTTTATCAGAGCTTATTCGCTGAACAGCTTCCCACTGCATCTGGAAACGAGACTCAGGACAGCAGAACTTGTGGGCCGGATAACCAAAATAATGAGTCAAAAGATCACAAAACTCTCCATAGAGCTGACAGGAATCACAGATTTGGGTGATAATTCTCTGTGGGTGTTATGACAAGTGACTTTCACATTGCACATTTGATCCGTTGTTACTATCAAAATATTGATTAGTGCAGCTTGATTAGCCTTGATTCAGAGTATAAGCTGTTACCATCTGGCCTCTGCTTAAAGGCCCCTATTGCCATATAAGAAAACCTTCACCCCTGTCTCCATTCAAACCTTGAATGCTAATAGCAGGAGGAGTTAACCATCAACAATTGATCAGATCCATTACGTTGGTGATGAATTGTGGAGATGATGGTGGCGATGGCGATGGTTATGGTGATGTGATAATGGTGATAAAGATGGTGATACTGATGATGATGGCGATACTGTAGTGTTGATCTTGTGGTGACACAGAATAACATACATATGTCATGTTTTGTTAATGGTGATGTGTATTACATCGAATGGTTATGTTGCTAGGGATGTTGACATTAGTCAGTGGACGCTTAAATGACTCACTGTGCGTTGGTATAAGCCATCCTGCGCACATGGTCAACCCAACCGCTGTATGTTTCTATACTATAGTGTATTTTATTATGTTTTCTTCTCATGTGTTTTTTACTCTTGCTGCAGCACAAATTGCCCACTTGGGACTTACAACAAATTGAACTAATCTGAACTGAAGGAAGATAGTTGTGGTGTGATAGCCGCGATGCAATGGCTACGGGAAAACATGTTCACATGTTGAAATATGTAAATATGAAGTGATTTTGATTTGATCATTTTATGTACTCCCTGATTAAGATATAATATGGCACATCAAAATATAACGTGGAAAAAAAGGTTCACAAACACAGTGTTCACATAACATTTCAGCAGAACAAAACACACATATTTATTTGATGTTGAATCTATTGTCTATTGTGCTTGCTTAGTAGTTATAATTCGATTTTCTCTGACAGCCCCACTGTAAAGCACACACATGCAAAGCTAAATTACGACATTCTCACATGCACCTAGCACTTTGTCAATATTGTACCTACACATACACTAGTGGACATTCATTACCGGAGGTACAGTATTCCATATACACGCTCACATTCACACCATTGTTCCATTGAGTCGCACTGGCTTCTCCTGCTGAAGTACGCTATGCCGTCCAGCCATGCGGGGTCCTAGTAAATGAATAATGAAATATGTCAGACACAGTGCAGGGCAGGACACAACACACTCCCTCTGTTCGTCTGCTCTTGACTCAAACATCAAGAAACCGACACAGGAGCAGTTTCTCTGTGATGCATCTCTCCATTTCCCCCATGAGAATTTGGCTACACTGAGAAACATTTCAAAGTACAGGGCCTCATTGCTCCTGTCCTCCAGTGCTAAAAAGCACAACACATTGACTAAAAGCATCAATGATTATTAATAGCTTTATTCAACCCACATTCCTCTTTCTTTCAGATGTCAAATCAAAAGGATGCCCAAATGAAGTGACTTAAAACTCCTTAGAACTTTAGGTGCGTCAGAATACATTTGCAGCCAAGAAAAATGTATCATTTGCCGTGCTTTTAGGGTGCTTATTATGAGGCTCTGAGGGGACTTGGAGGGAGGTGGCATTCCACCCACGAGAGCATTAAGTTTGTTATTGCCAAAGGGTGAAGTACTGCTCTTCAGACTGATAAAAAAATAAAAACTTTCAGCTCCGAAAGGAAATAAAGCACTGGAAGGCAGAAGAGAGGAGAAAGTGATGTTTGACAGACTTGAGCCAGAATCTCAAAGCCAAACTGAAATTTAAAATAAATTGTTCTTTTACTCATTTTTCAAAATTGTAATTAAAAAGGAATATTACAAACAGTTTTGCAGTGATAGCAAGTTGTTTTTATTCTAAATAATTACATTTATGAAATACTATATATAAAAATATGGTTTAGCTAATTACAAACAAACCAATGCACCAATGGTACATAACCAGCACTGTGTGGAACATGTAAGCTACAAAGCTTTTCTAGCAATGCCAACTCTCAGATGTCTGTCAACGCTGTCGTGGGAAACACCCACTTAGAGGCTTGAAGCTTTGACACTGTTTCCACAAATATGTCCAAAACAGTTTCTCTTGCTACACTATCATTATAGTTTTTTCCTGACAGGAAAAGAGACAATAATGTTCTTTAAGCATTCAGACCATCCTGAGAGAAAACAAGTACGGCTAATAAGGGTGGTGAAAGTTTTTCTGGCAAGACATTCAGTTGTGAACGTGAATGTAGAAATGACTTACAAGTTGATCTGGACTCTCATCCTGTAGATTTAAATTTTTGTTTTTATGGCTAGAGCACTTTTTACCTTTTCAACACTTGTACACCAGGGTCAGGAATTTTAGGATGCCTCATATCTCAAGAATTTTTCATTCTCACAGTTGATCTCCAGCTTACGGTGAATTGGACAAACACATTCTACTGCTAGTTTGCCCCGAATCTGTCACACAGGTGACAGGGAAGCTGCAAAACATCACTGTGTGTCCGTGTTTCCAATCAGGATTAACAAGAATAAGTGCATACTGTTTGTATAATATAATTCTAAAAAATCCCACCAACTAAGCTTTCTGTTGCTTGCAAATGTTTTTTTTCCCCCCCTAACAGGCCTCAAGCATGATTTGTACACTCATTGTTTTCCACCATGCATGGGAAGCGGCTCAGTGTTGCACACGTAGCGCAGAACAGTGAGCTACAGTGCTAATAAAAAAAAATGTTACCATGGGCATGTTAACGGATTTGTGTCCACCTCTGCAGAAACAGATCGGCGCGGCTGCCTGAATGAGTTATTTGTAATGACAATGAAAATCCCTGTTATTGCGCATCCCATTTGTGTTCCATCCTTTTCCCCCGCTGTACAGCTGAAATGATTCTTTCAGCCCACAGCAAACAGGTTTTGTTTGATAACCACAGCATACTTAGCGTGGGTCACAGTCATTTTTCCTGCAAAGCTCTGTGAATAGAGCTGAAGGAAGTTCATTTGTCATTAAATTTCTCTATAGTGTAACATCAGGTAGCTGTCAGAGCGTCTGGCAGCACAATGGTTAGTGATGGGCCAAGGAGATAACAGAAAAATTTTAAATACGGAAATATGTTTCCTTTAAAAAGCTGTTTGTCCAACCTCTCTTCCTCCCTTCCTACAGATACCCCTCAGAAGGACGGAGAAGACGCTGCATCCTCCTCAGACATAGCCTCCGCCTCCTCGCTGTTCGACCACTGGGGTCACGACCTGGGCCCCGAGAGTCGAAGGGTGGCCTTCAGGAAATTCCGTTACTATGGTTACAACAGCTACCTTAGCGACCGCATTTCTCTCACCCGACCGATCCCAGATTTACGACCGGACGGGTCAGTCAGTTGATCGATGTGTTATTTATGTTAAGTGACTCATTGTTGAAGATGTGTGAGGTATTTAACGATAGGATGTCGTTTTACAGTAGAATTTGGAGAATCTTTCTCTTAAGAAACACCAAAGAAATTCTGTCTGTTTCTCCCCCCCCCACACCCTCTCAGGTGCAGAAACATGTCATATTCATCAGATCTTCCTCAGCTCAGCGTCATCTTCATCTTCGTCAACGAGGCCTTGTCGGTGTTACTGCGCTCCGTCCACACAGCCATCCAGAGGACTCCATCACACCTGCTCAAAGAGATCATACTGGTTGATGACCACAGCAACAGCCGTAAGACTCACAAAAGTCCTCGTGATTTTTTTGATGCATCCCGTTTCAGGACAGCATGCCCACTTTTCCTAAATTTAAAGCTTAGCCTGTTACACTAATTTATACCTCCATCCATCCACAGAGAGCAATCAATTTGTGGTCGGATTAAAAGGTGAATCCCATCTCTCTTGGCAGTAATATTTTTTCATGAAAGCAATCACCTCTTGGCCGTAGGTTTTCTGGGGAGATTTTATAGTATTAACAATCTATATTTGCCCATTGATGGATTTTTCATAGTGGTTCATAGAAGATATCTTGTGAGCATTATTATAATTATTATTATTGTTATTATGAATCTATACCCTCTAATTTCACAGGGGTAAGATAATGCTGTGGTGAAGTGTGTTCACCCCTGTCTTAATAGAATGTGTTGTATGTTGTACTTCACACTACCAGGCCATTCTGCGGAAACCCTGAGAGGCAAAAGTCAGAGACATAAACATTCTAGTGCTCATTTTGTTTAGTCGGATCTAAATAGTTTTTCTCTCCTGTGTTTATGACTTAAAAACAGATGAGAACAGATGAAACAGTCACGGAATAATATAATCAGTAATATTGTTCATAAACACAGGGTAGACATTACCAGTATCATGCCCCTTGAATCATTAAAAAGACTCCTAACACAGTTTATCATTTCAATGTATTAATGTATGTACAGTATAATATTATTATAATACATCTATGTTAGGTTTTACAACATATATGAGGCAATTTATTAGCAAGTTTAATGTTCAGTTTTAGATTCCCATCCTCCTGTTTCATACCGGCAAACTTGCCAATGACAATTCAACGAACACGGGACAAGATTTGCGCCCAGAGGAGCACACAGGAATGTGCTATCTGAAAAATAATCCTACCTAAAGTCCATTCTAAAACTTTTTTAACCAACTCAATGATATCAAACTGCCGATAAGTTCATTTTGAATTAAGCATTTTTGAAAATCAATTTAAAAGTGTACCAATTACCAAAACAGCAAAGCAAAACGAAGGTCATTTTGCTTTAATCTGCATTAATGATGGCAAAATGACTACAACATGATTGCTTGTTTGTTAAACATATGAATTCATGCTTTGTCAGGTCTGTAAGCAAGACAGCAGAACAGCAACTTTTAAAATGTTTGTTTTCTGAATGGAGTTCGGATCGATCAGGCCTAAATTGCTAATTTGTTCAAAGTAAAGTACAACGGCAGCTGGAGCCAAGTAATTGACTGAACTTATAAGGTAGTTCAACTTCCTGCCTTACTTTCCTCCAAGCAATGTCCAGTTTTGTCTGTTTTTTATATCAATATGAATTAATGGTATCACAGAGCTCTGGCTGCCCACTGACGCTAATAACAACAGTGGAAGCTGGAAACATGGTGGCCTGCTGCTGAGAAGCGCGAGTAAAAAATCTCATTGAATTTAAATTTGAAGGACTAAGTGCTGCTTACTGCTATAAATACACTGCAGCCAAATAATAGCCAAATAAATAGTTAATTCAATTTTAGTTTTTCCTCATATTATAGGGCAAAGATCTAGAGTTGAATAATTACAGTAAGTACTGATTCCTGTAGGTGAGCTACAGCCTGGACTGTCTATATTTTATGTCCCACTTATTTTATGTTCTGCGTTGGATGGTGCACAAAGATCAGGACATGTGGAGGCATTAGCTGCGTCAGTGGTGTATGAAAACAGATTAAAACTTATTACTGCAGTCACTGGCGAGACCCAGGTGCAACCTGTCTGTTAGAGGGCCGATGTTAATAATTGCATCACGTACTGTGGAACATATTTCACTGCTGCCCAATCTATAATTACCATTATGAGGAATCTGTGTCTGCTACTGTCGCCTGCAGATTTTATGGGTCTCTCACTCCTCTGTTCTTCAATAATACAGTATATCAGAGCTTAGTTATGGTAGCTGCACAGGGATGAATGTTGATTAGTGGAGCAACCAGGGGGATAAATACGTTCAACGTTTACTTCAAATTATTCTCTCCTAATGCATTTCTTCTGTTCACGTCAACAGTTCTCTGGGAAATATGATTGAATGCTTTTGCTTTGGTGATAATTCATTATGAAGGTAATTGACGGAAGATAATCATTACTTATTGGTTTTTTACGTGGTGTTATTATGACAAATGAGGGTTAGCTGAGGCTAGATGAAGGCAAAAGTGGAAACACTCATTATGCGTTGCCACCTGAATAGAAAATTAGCAGAGAAATCAGGGGTTGTCTTCATAAAGCATCAAAGTGCTGATCAAAGATCACTGAGCCATGCAAACCTCCACTAATGTCACAATGACATTACGTTGAATTACTTTGCCTCACTGTTTGGTGCTGAACTGTAAAAACTTTAATGACTCCCTCACTTTTCAACTGGTGCCATCAGGTCAGTGTTTTTATTTGTCCAATATTTTGGACTATGACCAAATGCATGCACAAATCCTAATATGCTAAACTAAGATAATGAAAATGGTTAGCATTATGTCTGCTAAACATTATCATGTTAGCACTGAAATTGTAACCATGTTGCTTTATATCTCTGCTTCATAAAAGAAGAAAAAAATGTAACCAGAGTTTCTGGTGAGTGCTGAGTTCAGTCAGTCTGAGCTGAACACAAACATACAAATGCACACTCCCACACACACAGTTGGTGTGTCTGTTTTTAGCTAGCTTACAGCTACCGTTCAGTCAGTACATTTGCTTGTACAATTGTCGCAAGGCTTTCTGCTTGAATACACCATGAAAATAGTACAGTGTAGATGAAAGCTGCGCTAAGACTGACAATGTGGAGCTGAGACTGACAAGTTAAGTCTGAGATGTTCTAAAATAACCATCGTAGCCTACAGATAAACCCCTAACATGGCTTTTCCTTTGGCACTGCCCTCAGGCCATTATTTTCCCCCTCTGTGATAAAGATTGTTGTCTCTTGATTTTTCATTCATGCAGCAATGTAGTTTTCTTTGTAATGAGCATTAAAGCCTCAGCTTAGTGTTACTTTTTCCTAGTGCTGAAACAGTTAGTTGATGGATTGATAAATCCATGGACAGATTAATTAGTCCACAATAATTCTGACAGTCCATTATCAAGCAAACATAGCAAGCAGTTAGCTGTGTCCAGCTTGTCAAAGCTGCATACTTTTTGTTTTATGCCATTATAAATTGAATACCTTTGGGATTTGGACTGAAAAAAAGAAAAACAATTGTCACCTTGAGTTCTTGGGAAATATTGATGAGAATCTTTCACTTTTTCTGACATTGTATAGATTAAACACTAATTGATGGCTTCATTGAAAAAATATTATTCAATTGTTTGAAAAGAATTATATGCAGCTCTACTTAATGTTGGGCTAGTAAACAAGCCAACATGCCCATAGAACTTCATAATGTTCAGTAATTCAGTTTCCTTTTTTATTAACACCATAGCAGTTCAAAATGATGCACAGAACACTAATCTAACTAATCTGATGAGTTGTCAACATGAGGTTGTACACAGGTATTCAAATGCCATATTTCTTCAGGTAGTAAGAACACATCACTCTATTTTTTACTGAAAATCTTGACCATCAGAATGAGCCCAGCAGCTCTCATTAGATGTTTTTTGATGGACAGAAGGCAAACAGGGCTCCTGTTGTTCAGCCTGTCAGCTACATTCAAGCAAAAAACATATTTCACAGCAGGGAGCAGACGTCTGAAAATGAATAGGGTAACTGCAGGTGCATTTGATTTAATGACTTGATTTTTTATGTTCGGGAGTAATCTCACACGGACGTGTAACAAATTAAAGTGCTCTTCAAATACTCCCAACTCCAGTTTTAAATGAGCCCATCTTTCTTCCAGGTCAGCAACAACCTGTGGCTCATTAAAGGGAAACAGAGAGAGGGAATCCAGGCTGATGGTAATAATGAATAGAGAGGGAAGGCAACAGCCATAGCCTGCAGGCAGCTTTACAACACAGAGAAATCACAACGAGGAAATGAAGACGTTCGCTGTTCACAGTGGGCAGTCTGAGTGAGTGTGTGCGTGTGTCTGAATCTGTTTCTGCGTGTCTGTCTGTCTGTCTCCCTGAATGTGTGCAAGGCATATATAAAATTACTCATGAATAAAGACAGCAACACAAGGAAAAAACAATGCCATAATCTTAACATATTCAAAGAATGTGTGTGTGGTTACCGTATCTGTTGGTTATTTATGTGACAGCATATCAGTTTTTATTTTTCAATATGAACCCTTTAGGGCTCTTACATCATGTGGAAGCATGTGCTGATGCTGTTTCCATGGCAAAAATAAACGGTGTTTAATTGTTTTGCTACAAGTATTTAGATGAAAATGCCACAAAGTCTAGAGCTGAAAATGCTTTCATCATACAAAAGTACTTTTTTGCTTCTTTTTTTGTTAGAGCTCTAGGGATGGCAATAGTGGCCGGTCAGTAAGTTGAGTTGGTTTTCATTAAGTTGATTGCTCCAGACTTAGAAATCTCTTGGATGGATTGATGACCTTGGTGGTTTTCCTCTAGCTTCATCATCAGGGCACAATTTGGAAAAATACTTTGGTTTCTAATCAAATACCTACAAAACTAATGGCATTGCTGTACCATGTGACATCAGCTAAATGTTGTCTCCACTTCTAATTAGCAAATGGTAGTATGCTACTAAACTTGGAAGATGATCACGGTAAACATTATTCCTGCAAAATATTAGTATGTTAGCAATTTAAGTGTTGTAGCATGCTGACATTAACATTTAGTTTTTAAATAATGTATGTAAGATGTGCAGATGACACAGTTTTACAAAGAAGTGCAAAGGGAGAAACCACAGGACAGATCAGACAGGATTTAAACCAGGCCACACTTGAACCTAATTACACTATATGGCCAAAACTATGTGAACACCCAAGCATTACACTCATATGACATGATTGTTGAACAACTCATTCCAAAACCATGGGTATTAATCTGCTGCTAAAAGTAAAAGCTTTTCTGGTTTCAGCTTTTCCAGCAGATTTTGAAACCTGGCTGCAAGGATTTGCTCCTGTTTAGATACAAGGGCATTATTGAGGTCAAACACTGATGTTGGGTGATACGGTCTGCGTTCACATTCATCCCAAAGGTTTCAGATGGGTCATGGGGCACTGTCAATTTAAAACAGGAAAGAGACTCCCCCCCAAGCTGTTACTACAAAGTTGGAAGCACAAAATATCGATACAACAGAGGCTGCCATATCCTAACGTTTAGACTTAAGTATGGGTCAAGCTGCAAAAACGCTTGTCCCTACATTTCCTATAATCCAACACAAGAGCATTTTTGTTGGGCTTCCCATGCCTGGTAAATTCCCACGTCTTTCAAACGCCACACCACAATTTGTAACCCAAGCTTTGTGTGTGTAAAATTTGCAGCATTCAGGGTCAAGCCGTGATAACTCCGATGACGACATCAGGGTTATTTTTTCAGACTTCAGAAGGCTCCTTCCAGAACTACATAGCAAATGAAAAAGCTGTTTTCACAGGCTGAGTAGTACTCCCCATGACAAAACTACACCTAATGTGTAAAATCAGTGGAGCCTCTATTCAAGATTTCTTGAAATTAGACATAAGGACCAAGCCCAAACCATGACAAAGCAGCCCCAGAGCGAGACAAAAACATGTAGCAGGGTTGTCCGCATACGTTTGGCGATACAGTGTTACACAACTACTAATTTGGATGTAAAACTTTTAGTGTCACCCAGACTATTCATTTTAAACATTTGCTAAATCTTACAGTGCTACACTTCCTTGTTCAACCTATTCCTGCATGGTCTGGTCAGCACTGTACCCTTGCTGTTACACCACTCCCTGCTGCTCAGCATTTGGATTCATGTACATTCACCATGTTTGTCCGTTGAATATGGGTAATGTAATTGCTGTGTATCCAAAGCTCTGCATCATGATATGTGAATGTGTATTATTGTCGCAACAAATGGATAATACCCTAACTAAATGAAATGTTAACAGCCAGTATGAAGAGTAATCAAAGCTTGTGTTATGAAAGCAGGGAATTCTACTTCAAAATCAGCAACCTTGACCGTACGTCAGGGCGAGGAATTGAACTGAACAGAAATTGAAATAGGGCTAAAAGTGTAAATACACACCACATATAAGCATTGGTGGCACACAGACACACACAGAGGGCTTTTTCTCTAACCAGTGGAGCCGAGGGAGTTTCTGTAGAGCTTTGTCATTAATTTCAATGCTGCAACAGGCTTCAGTGAGTGTGCTTTAATGTCCAAGTGTGTTTGTGTGTCGCCCTTTCTCCAGCTGAGCTGAAAGAGCACCTGCAGAGCTTTGTGGAAGAGACCAACGCTCAGCACAGCCCGGGGTTCATCAAGGTGGTCCACCACGACAAGCAGGAAGGACTAATCAGGTCCAGAGTCAGCGGGTGGAGGGCCGCCTCTGCTCCCGTCGTCGCTCTGTTTGACGCCCATGTGGAATTCAACACAGGATGGTGAGCAGCTGGCTTCGGTTCATACTGTATACTGTTAACTACACTAATGTCTGCAAACAAAATTTAAAACTTAAGTAACAATGAATGTATCGTACTAACAAGTAGTGTGTGTGTGTGTGTGTGTGTGTGTGTGTGTGTGTGTGTGTATCTAAAGCCTGATATATAATCTTCCTCTGTGCGATAGAGCTCCACTGTTGTCCAAAAGCTATAAAAAACACATCAGTCACTCGCCCTGTTGATGATGACATGTTCCTCCATTACTATAACGCACACTGCAGTTTATTTTGACTCAATCACACAAACACCATCCTGCAGTTACAGTATAAATACTCACTAGAGTACCAAATGTGGATTAATCTGAAAATAGTCCCCAGTTCACTATTTACTTTTGTTTCTCCTCCTTTTTTTTTTTGGAAATGAAAGAAATATTTATGACCTCTTTTCAAAGATTTAAATCTTGCCACTGACTGGGTAGTAGGGGTGGGTGATGCCATGACATGTGGTTCCAATTTGACGCTACCAGGCCAAAATCACTGATATGGCAACCCAGATTGCATTTTATTTACTTTTTATCAACATAATAAGGAATGTCGTTAATGAACGTATGTGGCATGTCTCAAAAATATTGATACTGAATGTGTCAAGTAGGCAAATAGCATTGAAGCTGTTCTGGAGGCTCATGGTGGCCTCACTCCATACTAAGACACTCCATGTTGGTTTTGCAATACAGTATCCACTTGTAGTGAATATAGCATTATTAAACTTTTTTATAGTTATGTTTGGGTTCTGGCAGCAGTTGGTTAAAGGGTACCTACAGTATTTTTCAACCAAATGTTTTGTGTCTATGTGACTAAAACATTTTTTAACAATTGGTCCAGTATTGAGTGAATGCTGCAATTGGCAGCAAAACAAGGTTGCAACATAATCCTTGCAGGCAATTGCGCCCTGTCAAAGTATGTCAACTGAAGTGCTTGTTTCTGCCATTGACAGGCTCTGATTGTTATTATAAGTGTCTGACAACATATCGGAAAGGATCCCTACAGAGAAAGACCTTTTAGTTTAACCAGAAACAGTCGCTTCCTCTCTCTCGTCGAAGCCACCGGACTCCCTTGACAAAAACAGTAATTGTACCTCTCTGGTTTACCACTGCCTTGGTTGGTTAGTTTGCTTGTGTTATTGTGAAACCTTAGTGTTTTCAAAGCTTTAAAACACCAAAGTCACACAATAACACAACACAAGCAACAAGAAAACACCTGTCCTTTAGAAGAATAATCCATCTTTTGAGTATCAAAAATGCCCCTAGAAGTGAAAGTGGCTCTGCGTCCTTCGCAGTGAACAGCATCTGCAGACAGCTTGGATTTACAAATGTTACAATGAATTCCAATCCAACAAAAACTCTAATAATTCTTTAACATAATCCACTTGTCCACCATTGATCTGTGTGTTCGTAGTTTCTCCACAGCATACCTAAAGACACCATTTCTGTGTAGCTTTATTGCTATTCTAATGGACATTTTGTTATGTTTAAACATGTTTCTTACATGTGTCTCTACAGTTTGGGTTTTCTCTTTCAAGTTTCAATTTATCCCCAATCGGCCCATATGTGATTAAACCAGATACCAAAATGTAATTTGTGCAAACAGGATTCTATGACACCTCAATTAGGAGGGCGATGAATGCTGCGCACTGCCACAAGTGTATTTTATTATTCCTCCTTGTATCCTTGTCTGCCTGCTGTAAACACTGGGATAAAGAAAATGGGAAGAAAATTGAGAAAACAATGTGAAGCATTTATTCAGCAGCCACATTGTTTGAAAGGTTGCTGATTAAATCAGAAAAGAGGCATAATTTCTCTATGTAGGTATTTGTTATCCTCAGGACACATCAGTTTATCAGGCAGAGCAGCAGTCAACAATTGTAATACTGAATGGCACAAAACAATCTATTTATAAGTTGCTGCATGAAGGAATCGTTCCATTGTCTTCAGCTTTTAGAGTACTATTAAGAACTGATGTAGCTGTAACCCACTTTCTAAACCTTCAGCTCCAGAGAGCCACAGAGGTAGCTGTGACATATTTAATAGTATTTTGGGTCACAGAGTAAGTTGACTGTGTTGGAGGTTGGCAATGAAGTGATTTAATTCCAGACTCCCTGGTGTATAAGAGAGAAGTAGAGGTGGTTTTGCATTTTGTTAAGTAGTTGAGTTTGTTGTGGTCCAGTAAGGCCTAATTAAACCTGCACTCCTGTTGTTAGTCTCTTTAACTGTCTTTCCTTGGGGCAGCAACCTGCATCCTCAATGTCTGCATCACAGAAACACTCCTAATCAAGGTGTGAATCGATGCTCATTAAAACTGAGATCTGGACGTGGTAAAAGACAAATTTAGCCACTTTGTGAACATTTAAAGTAGATCTCGATTTTTAGCTTTTTACATTGAATATTAATGCAGCAGCCTACACCAAAACACTAAAATGAGAATTCATGATGTGTGATCTGTTATCTTTCATGGCTTACTAGAACCCAAATATATTTTTAATCTCATCTTATAACAGATATTCATCTTACACAGAAATTAGTTCCTGTAATTTATATCGAAGAGGAAAAGCAACAGTTTTTGCATGATGCTGTTAAGCACGGACCTGCCCGATATCGGACAGGACGATTGATGTTTGCGCTAATTGCAAAAGAGAAGTCCTTCTATTTTGACACCCTATGCATGCCACACACCTCCGTGAAGCTAGGAGGCTCAGCTAGAACGTGAAATCAACCATTTTTATCCACACCAAACACACATCAAACACCAAGCATCTAAATGAGGGGTGGGCCATCCCCAGAAGATTTTCAACATTAAAGACTTCATTTCCTGCATTCTGGTGGAGTTGTTTGCTATAATTTCTGCACCAATTTATGAATAAATAACAAATTATTTCTATAAAGGGAAACACGAAATTGAGGTGCCAGGTACCAATTCAAAATATATGAATATAATATAATGCAGTGAGGCTCTCAGGCATTCTTTATTGCTTTTAAATATGTCTCACCTGTAGATCAACTTATTTAATATCATCCCTGCTGAGTCAACACACGTGATTTAGTCTTCCCTCCTCGTTTGTGTCTTATGTTTGGGGACGTAAACTCTTCAGATGTGATTGTGGCACCTTTTCACCAAAAACTACCGAAACTAACCAACAACACCTGTGATCAGGCACACAAATCCACACACATATTAAAGCCCCCCTCCAGACAGTTTTAACGTTAGAAGAATACTCCATCTTTTGAGTATCAAAAATTTGGTGAAAAGTTTCTTTTCATCAAATTTACAGTTGTATGCCTGGTGTATTAGAAGATATTCATTAGCATTATAAGCTACAGGATGATGGTTTTGATGGTGATATTGGTATTAAAATATAGATTTTATACCAGGCGAGGATAAAAATATATTTTCCTTCATTGCATCTCGATTTACTCTTTAATAGCAAAATAAATGGGTTCATTTACAGTTGATTCATATTCCTTAGCTTCTGACCTATCAAAGGAGACCAGAAGTATGCTTCTAGGCCTAATGGTTGAGGAGTTATTACTGATTCATTTTGGGTATGTTATTTTATGCATTTTTCCTGGAAATAAGTGTCTGTTTCGAAGAGGTTAAAGAATTACAAATAAGAACAGAGTGCTTTAACGGTTCATTAAGCAGCTTTGTTCAATAAGTCCAGGTCTCATCTGCTGTTATTCTGTTCCATGGGTTTTCGGCTACTTTGGCTTGGAGTGGGCTCAGGTGTGTGATATGGCTTTTTATTCAAGCATTCAGAAAATGAAGAAAATATCATCTGAACCTCATTAGAATGAGTCATTCATACTGTCATAGGCGTCACATGTTTTCTAAAGGGTTTTTACATTGTGACACCATCATCATCAGTGGAAATAATGGAACGTCAATAACTTGCAGTGTGTTGTGTCTTTTTTAATCACGCTGCACAGCAACATTAATAACGTAAAGAACTGCTTCTTTCATCAAAGTTGACATTGTGTTGAGCAGCGATGGGATGGGCTGTTCTCATTTTTGATGAATTTACTGTTCCACTGTGCTCTGAAGAGTAATTACTGTTGAGAATTACAGTGGACAGTCCAATCTACTGTAGAGTACAGTGCTGCAACAGGGACAGCATACTGTGGCTCATAGTTTAATCAATCCTGCACTCAGTGTAAGAAACTGGATAGACTAAATCTATTCAAGTCACATTGTAGAGTTGCAGGGGCTTTTTTGACACTGCAACAGATTTTTTTCCCTCCTCACATGAGATAGATTTGACATTCACATGTAAATGGTAACTACATTATCTTGATAAAAACATAAAACACGGGGATGTTGCAGTGGGGATAACGCATCCCTACTGCAATGCCTGACACAGATGTAAGAGTTTTGGTAACTTCCCTAATGTTGTCTTCACTCTCAACAATCTCTACCAGCATCAGAAACATGTAGGGGAAAACACAAGTAGCCAATCACAACTCTTGCAGTCCACACACAGTCATGTCCATTTTTGAGCGTCAGCTACATCGTAGCTTACAGCATAAATTAAGAGTCTGCGCGTGTTGTCCTGTCTATGTTTGATGATGGAATATATTATGTTTCATCTTTACAGCACATGATTTTGATTAGAGTTTTGAGTTTCGGGTTGCATTCACTTGCATTTTAATCAGGTTCTATTTATTTTATAGCTTGCACTCCTATTTCTCTGTGTTTCTATTAATACCAACCGTGTTATGTCAAGACAAGTGTGTTGACACCCAGAAGAAAATGAAATGTTTCCTAATGATTCGATTAAGCCCTGTAAGTAATAGGAGCAGTAGTTAATTACTGAACTCATTAGCATAGCTGGTTATGTTTAATCTATCAAAGTGATGAGGTTCATAACACGTTATCCCTCGCCCCACTTAAACCTTTCTGACAGAAAACAAGTGCTGTTTTCGTTTAAACACAAATTCACCGTCAGTCTCTTTGAGCCGCGGACACTTCCTCACCTCAGGGTCCCCTCTTTAAAACACTCCTGTACAACAGCACTGCTGTGTATCTGTTAATCACTTTGACAGCCTGAAAAATATCACACACTCACACCTGTGAATGAGAGCACACACACACACTCACTCAAGTACAATACCAATTCACATGCAGGTAATACATTTGTGTGTGCTGTCTTTCTTCTACACAAACACACACTCACGCACACTTCCTTATAATATCTGGCTGGGATCCAAAACAACATTTGTTGCTGCTGTGTTCCAGATTGGACAAGAGGTGCTTACAAGGTTCTTCACCCTCACCCACCCACTACAACCCTATCTCTCTCTCTCTCTCTCTCTCGCTCTTCATACACACAAACACACACACACACACATACACGCGTACCTATCCAACAGTGCACCGTCGGAGTAAACTGCCAAGTGTGGACCTGTGTTTCCAGTCCTTTTGAAGTAAAATAAATATAATACAAAATTTACTTTTACTGTCTTTTAACATAATATTACTTCAAATTTGCTTTTTTTTGCTTTTTAAAGAAATTGCCAAGAGGGGACTTAGATCCTTAAACGATAGCTACCTATCCAAGAGGGGACCTCCATTGTTATGCAGTGGAACTGTCTGTGCTCATTCTCACCTAATG
>NC_060171.1:31348149-31348488 GCF_021292245.1 Micropterus dolomieu | reverse complement strand
CACACACACACACTCACTCAAGTACAATACCAATTCACATGCAGGTAATACATTTGTGTGTGCTGTCTTTCTTCTACACAAACACACACTCACGCACACTTCCTTATAATATCTGGCTGGGATCCAAAACAACATTTGTTGCTGCTGTGTTCCAGATTGGACAAGAGGTGCTTACAAGGTTCTTCACCCTCACCCACCCACTACAACCCTATCTCTCTCTCTCTCTCTCTCGCTCTTCATACACACAAACACACACACACACACACACACACACACACACACACACACACACACACACACACACACACACACACACACACACACACACACACACAACCC
>NC_060171.1:31230412-31348129 GCF_021292245.1 Micropterus dolomieu | reverse complement strand
CACACCTGCAGGTCCCCTCTTGACAATAGTTTAAAAAATTTACCAGATGGTTTTAGACATGATTTTAGCATGATTTAAAGCATGTCCAACAGGGGACCTAAAAAATGTCCCCTGTTCACTTTTTAGTCCCCTCTTAGTGGGTGTGTAACGACGTCGAGGTCCACTGTTAGATAGGTTGGTAAGTGCACACACACACACACACACACACACACACACACACACACACACACACACAGAACCCACACAAACTTCCCACATATCACCACAGAGGGGGTACTGGTCTATGACTAATGAAATCATTCTTGGCAGAGATACAAAATAGCTCAGCTGGAGATCAACACTTTTTGTCTTCTCTCTTTAAACACAAACACACATTTTCAACATTTTTATTGGTGTTTAAATATTTAAATGTTTCTTGGTCTTCGTCGGTCTTGATAAGTCGAGGTTGTGTTTGTGCTAGTGTTAGCACTCTATGTAACACATCTGATATTAAACATAGTAATCAACAAATTGTGTACACCCCTCTCTGTCCCCTCTGTTGTTTCTTTCTTCTTCTCTTTTCTTTCTTCTCGCGCTTTCCGGCTCCCTTTCCTTTGTCTTCCTCTACTTACACCTTCCTCTTAATCCTCCTTCCTCTGAGCGCCTTCCTGTGCTCTCAAACGCACCCACCCTCTCACACATTTTATATTTTTTTCATAGAAATTGAGAAATGACTGTATAATTACCAACAAAGCGCTGACTGCTCGATCTACATAATTGTCTCTTCCATACATTGCAATTATCTGCTATTTTGAGTCAAACACAAGTAATTGCAGGGTGTTTTATGTTACAGAGATTGTCTGACTGTGATCACAATAATCTTCAATAATCATCTCCGCCTACTGTGTATGTGTCATCTCCACGTGCCTAAGATAATCATGTGATGAAATATACATGTCAGTGTGTAGGATCTGCAGAAATAGGAGCCAGATTTGCAGACTACTCTCGAATAGTTGCCTAGGAAAACTATTTTAGCCTCATCTCTCATGAAAATGGTCCACTGAGCAAACATAGCAACCGCAGTGTAAACAAGCACAGAGACAAACAATACTACACACTGTGGTAACATAATCGCTGTCTTTTGAAAATAAAACCACCCTGTAAGACGAGGTAAAACTGAGTGGTCGCAGAATGAATGAAGCTGCACTAATGAATATTCTGAAATAAATTACATTACTATGTGTAATGCTAAAGGCATTGTTCTTCGTGATAAACTCACAGAGAATTATCACCCAACTCTGCAGTTCCCCTCAGCTCCACAGAGCTTTTTAGCACCTTTCTTCTCACAGCTCTTATCAGCATTGTTTTTAGCGGGAAAAAACCCTCAGATAAACCCACTGTACGATACCTGCCTAGCATCGAGCTAGTTTGGAACTAGCTGGTGACCATTCAGCAGCTTTTTGCTGTTTAACTCCAAGCCAGTAGGTAGGTCAGATGATTGATAGTTTCAAATACCTACTCACTCTCTAAAATGTGTTTTTACATATAAGTAAAATTTAAAGTTTAGGTGTTTTTGTGGTGTGTGGTAGAGAGCTGCATTGGGATTGGGATCCCATGCTAATACAATATGCCGCGGGTCCCACAGTGGCGCTGATAAGATGGAGTCAAAAAACAAAGTTGAAAAGAAGATAAAAGTAAGCACGCTGACGAGGAGGCTAAAACCCCTGGGCGCTGGCGTCAGTCGCCCGTGCGTCTCTTAACGTGCCAGGGAGTGAAGTTTACTCACTGCACAGTCTCGCTGGCTTCCATCACACGGGTTTATACAATACAAGACCAAAGAAAGTCAAGTCTGAAATTTGGAAAACTTCTCAGTTGTTACTGACAAAAATAAATGCAATGATTTATGTCTGTTATTCTGAACGTTCAGCATAGCCCAAACATTTGTGCCCTTTTTTTACTCTGCATGTCATAATGTTTGCGGGAATGGGCGGTAGAGGAACACACATGTTGCGGGAGCGGGCGCTAGTGGTCACAAAAGCAGCGGGAGCGGGATCAAGAAAAGAGTCCCGCGCAGGTCTCTGGTGTGTGGCCTTTATTTGATGTGATGGTAGAAAGAGGGGTAACAACAAGGATCCCCTGCTGGAATCAAACCAGGGATGCTGTGGCTATATGGTACGCGTCTTAATCACTAAGCCACCAGGCCACCCCAAATAAGAATGACTTTACAGATTGTCCACTGTTCTTAAAGTTATAGTTTCAAATTAGTGAGCCAGTGCTCTGACGTTCACTGAGACTACACTTCCTCTAAAGTGAGATCTCCCAACATATTTTCGTATTTGGCTGTGAGAAAAGTAATTCTAGGTTGGTATGAAGTCTCACTATGTGAGCACTGTAACCTTTACCTTGACTACTAGAGGTCCCTTTGATGTTGAGGTCACACTAAATTGGACAAACACATTTTTCCTCCAATAACTAGATTCCAGGGCTTTATGGTTGGGCTCACTGTATATATTTATGTGTATCAGTGTTTCAATGTGTGGTCATACAACTGCGAATAGTAAGCCAGAGGCGAGGTTCACCTCTTAATGAACAGAATCAGTGTGCAGCATGAAAGAGTCCGTCCGTCCTCTCTGATGTTGGGACTTTGTTGTATTATCATATACCTCTGTGGGGCTGAACTGCAACATGAATGATTGTGAGGTACCTCGTTTGCGTTTTCTCTACTGTGGGACAGAGTTTGCATTTGAACGACCGCCTTTGGCAGTCTGTCCCACGAGAGTTAGAATGTAAAGACACAATTTTTCTCTCTCTCCACTCAGCCTTAACGTCTCCTCCAGATCAATAGTATCATTTTGAACCAGATGAATAGTTGTTTTATTCTTTTCCATTAATGATGTTGGATGTTTTTTCCCATTAGACAGCAAACAAGATTTCACTTTGCTGGTCATGTGAGGGATTTTCATAGCTGCCCTTGAGATTTCTTTTTTAAATCTGTCACGAAATATAAAAGACGACTCTGAGAATTAACTTTTTGATTACTATTTTGATTGGTGTGCACATTTCTGTCACAGAGCTTTGAACCTTTGTCTTACCTTGAAGGCCCCAAAACTGTATTCTTTCAATTATCTTTTTCCATTAGTAATGGGATCCTACATGAACACGCTATGCATCCGGGCCATTCTAAAGAGAGAGCTGAAGTTATGATGCCTCAGTTCCACTAGCTTCTGTAAAGTCATTTCTTATAGTCAATAACTGTAAAAAAAAATAAATAAATAAAAAAACAGTGGAGGCCACACACACACACACACACACACACACACACACACACACACACACACACACACACACACACACACACCCCTCTACTCAGAGTGCAAACAGTAGTTTCAATTTACTAACACGGCCATTTCCGATGTAATGACATTACGACGGATGACACAGACTGGTAAGCGATAAGGACAGCTGCCTACTACTACAAGCTATGTTTACATTACGTTAACCTAAATGGGATAGCCTTTAGCTTTTAGCCACTGCAATCATTTTATTTTACATAGTTGGCCAGGCAATGCAACAATGCCAGCTGTCTCAAACAATAATAATGATAACATAAAGTACTTCTATACACGACTCTTACTGTTTTTCTTTTCAACAAGTCGAGGCAGAGCTGCTGTCGCTGCAGCTGCACTTGTCCCCATCTTCTGTGTTTTGGATTCCTGGTACCTACGGTACCTAGAAAAACGAGTACCGTCATGTTTTTAGTATTTGTGAGATGTACTGAATAGATATCAGTTTTCTTTATAAACTTTAATATTATATTATAATATATTATGTTGCATCAATATAATGGTATATAATATAGAACTATTCTAAATCACTAAAAGCCAACAGGTGCTCTGCTGATTTACAGATAAATATTTGACTTAAATTAAACAATGAATATGATTAAATACTAACATGTTATTTATGCATTTCTTTTATTTTCTTCCTAGTTGCTAAATTAATCAGCTTATATTAAAGGTGTACAAGGATAAACAAAATAAAACAAAAACAGGCTAACAGGCATTTTAAGGGGAAATGTGAGCCGGGTGTTGATGTGTGGAGAAAGAGCTCAACCCGCAGGTCTGACTTCTCTGACAGGCGCTGTACCAGGAATGAGAGAGCCGGCTCATGCATGATGTAGGGAACGCGCAATACAGAGATTGTGCTATCGGACAATAAAAGATATCTGTGTTCCACAAGTAGCCAAAACCTGTCCCTTAAGCTGTTTGCTGGGTAATGTTGAGCTCTGTTTACTGTGTCAAATCTTTCTATTGCTGATTTTTCTGACTGCTGAGCTCCTGCAAACTCCTGTGCCAGAAAGCGCATTGCATCATAACTGCATATTAATACGGTCATTTTGATATTTATTCACTTTTTCTTCTATTTTGACATGTTTGAAAGCATAATATAAAACATAGTTAATGGAAATGTTTTTAATGCGGTAAAGCTTATAAAATATGCAATAACTGAACAGCGACATAACAAATCATGCTGCACCCCGTCCTCAAGGCACCAAATCTACACAGCAGATTAGCTGACTAATCTAATGCTTTAATGCTTGAACTATTAGAGGAAATACTTTAAAAATGTTTTCAGAAGGCTTGAAAAAAGAACCTATTTCAGAAAGATACATTGTTTATATAAACATTCTCTGAAGTATTTCAGGTGTGCTGAAAATCAGTGGATGGATCAATGCGGTTTAGGTGGTGTAAAGTTACTCTGAAGCACATGTTGTGGACACCCAACACCTAGAACTAAAGTTCAAACAAACAGCTATGCGTATTGCTGTTTTGTATAGTGGAACGTCAAACTACATGAAGCGCTCCTCTTCACTGGCACCCCGCCTTCAACAGTACCTCTGTATCGACAGCACCACTGTGATTGCTGCCCAGGCTGCCAGCAAGCCTCTGAATCTTAAGAGCCGTCCAACGTGCGAGGCCATGATCACAGCTACAGCCCTGCAGCTTTGCCTTCAACATCCACTGAATCCAGTATTACCTGATCAAGGACTGTGCTTAGTTTGTAGTCCGGGCTCTAGTCGTCTCATATTTGGACTCTGTGGTTCTAGAGGGGCTCTCAACTCCTCGAGCTGTAGCCAACATCGTGAGCAGTGAATTCTAACGCCAATTCCTGTACTTCCTCTCGAACTAAACCCTGGGAATGGCTTAATAGGCTAAGTAGGGTGCGCTTGATCTCTCCAGGACTTTCCATGGCAGCTGGTGCCTCACTTTGCTCACTAATTCTGCTCTGCCTTCCCTAAGGAGCCCTGGCCAGCACTCCTTCAGTCCTTTATTCAGCTCCATCCTGACTCACTGGTGGATTGACCTTCCTAATCCAGTCAGGAGTGCAAACTCACTCCCTATCTTCCAATATAGACTGACAACCCTCGCACTTTGATTTCCTCCTTTTTCTTCCTTCTTTTTTTCAGGTGATTTTGCTCTTGTTGTGTTTACCGTAGCAAAATTAGTTTGCTTCGCTCTTCATGCTTGTAATTTTGATGAAGGAATTTACTCTCACTCAACCGTTATACTCACCTTAAGCCTTAATAAAAAAGGGCTGTAAAAATTTAATTGTTTTCTCTCAGTTTCTTGAAATCGCTTTAATCGACTTTTGGCTTAATCTAAGACCATCAAAAATAAAAAGACAGGCACTGCCATATCTCCTGTGAAGTTGCTATGGCCAACGCTTGCCAACTTACACATCCAGCGTACCTAGAGCAACAGTAATATTCATCACAAATGCACACGATAAAAGGAGAATTTATTCATGATAACAAAACTCCCTGGGTACCTGGGTCTTTTCAACTTTCTTCAACAGTTACCTTTGTCCGACTGACTGGAAGTGTACAGTGGGTATAGCAGAGCTTTCTTTTACTGAATCCCACTGCCTGCTGCTGCTGCTGCTGCTGCTTGAAACCGAGTCAATGTCCCATTCAAACATTCAAACACTGAAGATGCCACTAATTATGAATGAAACCTCTACACGCTGGCATCGTCCACCCAAACTCAAAAGGGAAGTTGGGAAAGGCTCAACATGCGGGATCAACAACACTGCCAGTCATGCTCGTTTTGACTCCCTTGTGAAATGGAAGGACATTTTCCACAACACAACTACATGAAAGTATGTTAAACAAACTTGTTGCTGTCAAATGCTTTAATGAGCTATTGTATGTTAAAAAAATATTTGATGAAACAAAAAAAGAATCACTTCATTGTTTACTGGTATAGTGGCAATTTAAGAAAATAAATCCTCAATCAGAGTTGAGTATGTAAATTAAGTGCGTAACGCAAATACACTCACAAACCTCAGGTTTGTGATGGACAAGAGACAGCCTGTCAAATCTGGATGTGTAAATGAACCATGAGACCTGGCAAAATCTGCTTAGAATTCGCTTGACAATTAGATGGAAACATGGCTAGTGGGATTGCAACATAGAGTCAATGTGTTGTCAAACAAAACAAGGAGCTGAAAGAGGCTAAAAAGCTGCACAGTTTGCTACTTTGGGACTATAAGAAATCACTTTTACATTACTCATACTCGTTGGACTAAGGGTTAACATAAAAGTATTGGTTTGTTTTTGAAAGTTTTATAATAAAATATAATATATTTTATTTATATATATATATATATACTGTATGTCCAGTGTTAAAGGCCCTGGAAACGTGGTTTCTCAATCAGCCTCAGTACTCTGAATAAAGAGGTCCTTCATCAACACAATATTTTCTACCAAAGTTAGAACAGTTTTGACTTGAGAGATTTCGGTTTCCTTTTGTTTGAAATGGGCAGTGCTTAACATTTGAATCTGATGACAGTTAGTGGGTTGTTTGGTCACCCAATCTGATCAAACTGCACCCTCACGGCCCTGATGAAGCAGAATCTGACTTCAAAATCTAAATAAGCGATGCTTATAAAAAAATGTTTAGCTCATTTTGCTTATATAGTCATAAATTTTAAGGTTATAGAGCAGGGTTCTGCAAATAAGTCTGGCATCGGGGCAAATGTTCAGGCCGCCTATTGCGGACCACTGTTATAGAGCATTACTTATTTGAAACCACATTTTCAGAGGCTTTAATAGGAAGTGTGAGATTTAATATTTTTTAAGTCAATGTAGTCAGGCTTATTTTGGAAATATGTCCTGATAGTACAATTTGTATATTATTTTGTATCATATTTTGTGTAAGTTTTTGAAACTTATTTGACTATCATTTGTGCCAGTTTTTACTGATTTGTGCTCATTGTCACAACATTCTAATGATCGCTCATCATAGTGTATTCTAGATCGTTGGCTTGTAGCTCTGAAGACAACAATGTACCACTGACTCAAGGATTCATTCGTTGTCATGTCTTAAACACATTCTGCCTGTGTTCTGTCATCCCACAGGGCAGAACCTATTCTGCAGCGAATAAAAGAGGACCGCACCCGGGTGGTTTCACCCTCTTTTGACAACATCAAGTACGACACCTTCGAGATCGAGGAGTACCCTCTTTCTGCTCAGGGCTTCGACTGGGAGCTGTGGTGCCGATACCTCAACCCACCAAAGTCCTGGTGGACACAACGTAACCACACGGCCCCTATCAGGTAAATACAGGAAGATCTGACAGACAAGAGGAATTCAAAATGAACCTTTTGGACAGTTTTGTTATCATGAATAAGTGAGACACCAGAAAAACAATCTACCAGTGCAGTATTAATTATTAAATATTTGACTTGAAGCATATTGAAGTAGGTTTGATAAGATCACATACTAAACTAATAATTTCACTAAAAACACTAATCCCCATGAATAATTATGTATGTAAATTCTGTAGGTGCAGTGTCACTATTCTAACCCATATAAAACCCACACATTAATATTAAGCACATTAAGTGTAACACATAAAACTGGAGTCTCATCAGAAGCAGTGAACAGTTACACAGATTTAAAAAGCAAAGCAGGTCATTTTTGTCACCACTATTACAGCAGAGACTGCTTAGACACACTGCAGAGGCTACGAAAGAAAAACAGCCTTGCAACAAGAGCAAAATTGTCTCCTCACCAATATCTGCAGGAGGATAATACATCTGTTGTTAAGGTTCATAGCAAGCAAATCAATGATGCAGTGTTTATAGATTTGGACAAAGACAAGTTGGTGTATCCTGCTCAATATTGTAATGGAGGAAGATGAATTCCCACAATTATTTATTTCTCTATCTTCTTAAGTAGTTTTTCTCTAGTTCAGGTTGTCACTGGCTTTGCTCACAAGGCCCGTTATAGAGTACTGTAAAAAAAGAAAGAAAGAAAGAAAGAAAGAAAGAAAAAAAGTAGCACTTTCAAGGCAGTTTTTACAAAGAAATTATTAAAGTAGATATGTATTTTATTTCATTTGACTTTTTCTGGTTAATTGAGAAAACAACCACTAAAGTATAATATCAATTAAGATGAGCCCTGCATTATTAGCTATTTATCTGTCCCTGTCTTTTAGAGTTCCCATGTGTCAAAATCTAGTTTTAATAATATAATTTGTTCTCATATTTAAAAAAAAGTGAACAGATGCCCTGGTAGTAATATTTTGAACATAGGAGTACTCTGGTCCCTAGGCAAATACTTATTCTGCCATGTGTAGTCTGATGTGTGCACTGAGAGCATAAAAACTTGTAAGACAACATGATCAGTTGTAAATGAAAGTGAGAAGCAAAAGTCGTACGATTTTATATTTTACAGTCTAAAGCCCTATTTTGCCAGAATATAACTTTACTGTGCACCTAGCTAATTTAACTAATCCTTTCAGACGGTATTTTATAACCATATCGAAATTACAGGACGTGGTCTGTAATAGACATGGATATTTCACAGGACAAAGCCAAAAAAAGAAAGCCAAAAACCTCCCCGGGGGGGACGCCGAATAGCTGAACGGGAGGCGTAGAGGAAGAGACGTAAAGGGGGTTATTCCTATGTTCCCAGGGTCCTGTGTCCCACATATTTATATGGCACATGTACTGTTCGCAGATTCCTATGTTCCCCAGTTTTAGGGTTATGGTTAGGGGGGTTTGAAGGAATTTAGGAAACTGCAAACATAGATACACTCCCAACATGAGGCATGGATTACTGTGCGAGGTGAATTTACACATTTTACATTTACATTTCATTGTCTCCAGGTATGCTGATCGTGACCTAAGCATTACTTTGTTAAGCAAATACCATTTCCTAAGCAAACCTGACAAAATGAAAACATTATTAAGATAATATGTTTGCCCGGGGTGAAACCAACTATTTAATTAAAAATACACTGCTCAAAAGAAATAAGGGAACACTTAATCAAAGTATAACATCATGTCAAATAAACTTCAGGGATATCAATCTGTCCAGTTAGGAGGCATAAACAATTGTGAAACAATGTCACCTGTTTTGGTGCAAATGAAAGTGACAACAGGTGAGAGGCAGCAGCAAGACAAAAAAGATTTTGCAGGTGATAGCCACAGCTCTCTTCCTATAATTTCTGACTGACTGCGGGCTACTGGTGACCAAACTGTCAGCAACAGACTCCATGAGGGTGGCGTGAGGGCTCGACGTCCTCTAGTGGGATCTGTGCACACAGCCCAGCACCATGCAGCTCGATTGGCATTCGCCAGAAGACACCAGAATTGGCAAAACCAACATTAGCCTCCCCGTTCTCTTCCCAAATGAGAGCAGGTTCACACTGAGCACATTTGACAGACGTGAAAGAGTCTGGAAGTACCGTGGTGAACGCTATGCTGCCTGCAACATCATCTAGCATGACCAGTTTGCCGATGGGTCAGTGATGGTCTGGGGAGATATATCCGTGGACTGTTGGGTACCACTGGCCTCATGTGGCAGGCAGCTCCTGGATGATGAATTGAACATTGATGCCGTTGACTTGCCCTCATGTTCCCCAGACCTGCATCCATTGTTATGTTGTCATTTTGTTATCATTGAATTATACAGTGGACAGTAAAGATTTTTAAACTTTGAACTATTTTGTTCATAAAGATCTCTTGTGTGCTTTAAGTGTTCCCTCAATTTTTTTAAGCATTGTATTTCCACAGACACAAACATAACTTTAGAGATGTAATTTCTTGCTGGATAACAACAATGTTTAATTTTCTAGTTTTAAACTAACTAATGATGCTAACATGATGTTATGAGGCACTATTTAAAACATTACTAAACCTTAGCTTAGCTTTTTATCTCATGTATTATTAAAATTATATTGTTGAGATATAATATTTAACTATTCGATTTGTTGTGATTTCATTGTGTGTACAGCACAGACTGGTGGCTGGAGAGAAAAGCGTATGCTCAGAGCCGGTACGGGGAGGGCCTTGTTTCTATTAGCATTTTGGGTTTCAGAGTTTCTGTCTGTTTGCCAATCTGTGTATCCACAGGGAAGAGAAATTCACCCAAACAAGCTGGTTTTGCAGCGGTGCTGTATTTCATATTGATAAGAGGAGATGTGTGGGACTGACAGCATGAATATTAATAGGAGTTATTTTTCACTCCTGTTGATTCAGTTTGATGTTGATGAAAGATCTGTTTGCTTTTTTCCCTCGATTTCCTCAAAATGTCCTGAATTTGTTGTGGTAGGCGAAGGCATCATTTTGACAGTTGAATCATTTGTAAGTATAATGGATAGCATAGGTTTATCATGAAAGGCTAAGGCCTATGTTTAGAGCATCAAATCTGCAACATATTTAAAAAATGGACCTTCACCTACACCGGGCACCTCGGTGAAGGACGTGTGAAGGAAATTTAAACCACCTGATGCATTTTTCTCAATGCTAAACATGTTTTACAGCTTTCTTTTCTCTCACCTCCTCTCTTCCCTCGCTTCACCCTCTGTTTTAGGAGCCCCGCTTTGATTGGCTGCTTTGTGGTCGACAGGAAGTACTTTGAGGAGATTGGCCTGTTAGATGAAGGCATGGAAATTTACGGTGGAGAAAATGTGGAGCTCGGCATCAGGGTGAGTTGGCTTGAGAATCTGTATCTTATTAGCTGCACAGCCATGGAAACCACATGCCAACTCTGTCCATTTCTCACTCAGTATACAGCCCTATACCAGAGGTTGGTTGTTGGTCATTTTGACAGACAGGGTCGTAAATATCCCGTCATCATCTATTAAATACCTGTCATTTCAATTTTTTTATGATAATGCGACAGGGTTTTTCCTGCATAGAGAATTATTCCATTTCCGTATTTTATTTCATCCTGCCTCCAGCTCAGCCTACAGGTGTTTTCTAGCAATTGTGGCACTTCTGTCATTTGTTACTGCAATTGCGGTATTATGCTGAAGTGTTGACAGTGCATTGGGAAAATGCTGAAATAACCTGTAATGTAATAGAATTTAATTTTCAAAAAGTCAGATCACAATAACATTTCATTTACAGAAATTACAGATTATTTATAGAGCATTTATAAAAGCGTGGACAGAAAAATGAACACTTTCCATGTCACCACACGAAGCAGATGAATGATGACCACCTTGCTGCCACTTGCTTGCATTAGCGGCCACTGGCTGATACACATGATCAGTATTATTTGCTTGACATTGACCCTCCACCGAATCACTCCCTCTTTTTTCACCTCATTCAACAACCACATCACAATTACTGGGCTTTCTAAAGAAACTTCGGACACTCTGCTGCCACTACTTTTTGCGATATAGCCGTGCAAATGCAATGGCTACAGCCAGCTAGGCAACAAGTCATGCATGTGAGATCAAAGACAACAGCTTATTAATATGCACACTTGCCGCCAACTGCACAGGGGGTCTACTACAGGTGGTCTATATATGATTACAGAAAGTGTTGCATGTGAATTACTTAACATTAAGGTAGATAGCCCTTTGTCTTATTCTGTCAAAATGCCAGCCGGCCTTCAGGTTTTTCCATCATAGTATTAAAAAAATCAGTCCGTGACGGAGAGTATTTGGTTAACGCAACCCCTGCTCTAGCGCTAAAAATATCCTGTCCTGTATACCATTAAGGCTTCTGCCATTGTCCCTGTCCAGATTGAAACATCCTGAAAAGCAGACATGTCCAGCATACAGAAAAAGAAGAATGACCTTTCCTTTGACAGAATGGGGGCTTTATCAGTCATTCACATTATTCATTCAGACTGACTCAAGCACTCTGAGCTGATTACTAATGATGTAACAACTGCCAGATAACATTGTGACTTAATGTAATAACATTACATTCCCAGTTAGTTGTGATTTTTCTATAAAATGCAACCACATTAAATGACATTTCTGACATTATGATGAATGTGCTTTTTCTATTATTTTTAAATGTTGTTGTCTGGCAGTATTTAGCATCAACAGGTGTTGCAGCAGCAGCAGTTGGCTTACAGTTATAACGTTGACAGTTATAGCAGGGATCTCTAGTCTGGTCTCTAGAGGCAGAGGGCTCTGCAAAAGCACCGTCCACTTAAGGCTGCTAATCAGTCCCAAGAGGACGCAACTGTTGGAACAGCTTCGAGACTGAATGGACACAGGAGACATCATAGGGAAACTGTTGACTAAGGCTTAGTGCAGAGTGACTTACAGTGTAGTGTCAGTGAAGTACAAGTTTGATTATCAGCCCAGGCTTGACTTACGCTGATCCGAGTCACTGGGTTAAGAACACATCACACTGTGAAAAATGTATGATTCTCTCAGGCTTGACCATGTCAGGTTCAGATTTAGTGGTTAGCTGTGGACAATCAATGATAGGAGAGCTTGAAGAGAAGATGGCAGGGTGATTACTGCAGTGTGTCCTCTAGCCTCAAAAAGAAAAACACATACTGCAATGCAGCAACACATCACTAACCACTTTACTCTTCCATCCTTCTAATGTCCAATAAAAGACATTCACACAGTTATCCATCAATACACTGTAGAAATTATAATGGGATGAGCAAAATCTCATTTTAGGAGGATGAGCATCCACTGAAAAATGCTACAATGATGTACAAATGATGATATATGTGTTACACAAATCACTCTACACTCATTTGTGCATTGTGTTTAACAAGTTACGTATTTTGACTGTTGTAATCCCATGATAAATTGTGGGATTTCCTGAAGGGAGTGTCCACTCTTTTTTATTGTACATTAGTGACTTGAAGGATGCCTGTTCATCTGATTTTTCTGTATGTGTAGATGAGTCTGCTATTCTCGTGTCTCATGAAGATTTAGCAGCTGTGGAAAAGTCTTTGAGTGAGGAGCTTCAAAATTTTGGGATGTGGCTGTCTGATAACATAGTCCATCCTTTTTGGATCCAGAATTAAACTAGGAAAGACGCCAGAGATTAAGGTAAAGGTAGAAGAGACATACACATACATGGATGACCTCATGGCTGAGAACAGGGAAACGGCGTGGTTTATACATTTAATGGCGCCAGCAAATACACAACACGTTGGCAACACTTCCCAGTCAGCTCACTTTCATTGGCTGTTGCGGGGTTCTGATCAGTGTGCCTCTGATCCACTCAGAGATTATGTCTGTAAACCCCTCACACTACAGGATCATTTGGTCCGATAATTGCTTCCGAACAGCCTCGGTTCAGGAACGCCCCCCGCGGTTGATGGGAAGGGCGAATTGGACCCCCAAGTAGATTAATTATCTAGTGTGGGGCCCACATAAATTGTTGGCATTGAACAACACTAAAGATGTTAGCCAGATCATTGGTTCAATGCCAGTTTGACTAGGCCGCAACCTCCTGGTTTAATAGTACTCAAATATAAGCTTCAGACTGCCCAAAACGAGTTGATCTCATCTTTATTCAACATGTTTTCTACAATTTAATTGGCTTCCAGTAGAAAAAAAGAGTCATGCAAATCAAGTTGGGACTTACCTATAAAACTGTTAACAATGGGGTCCCCAAATATCTGTCCAGCTACTTTTATTTCTTTAGAGACAATCACAACTATGGAACAAGAGGCAGCTCAACAGATTTCATTCTTTACAATTTCTAGTACAATGGGCACAAATACCTTTTTATACATGGCTGCAATTGAATGGAATAAGCTTCCAGTATCTCTGAATCTCACTGAAGCAGAGAAAAACTTTAAGCAGGCTATGAAGAAATGGCTAGGAAATCTCAGAATAGGGATCTCAGAGCCTTGCACAAATTAACTGGGAGTTCTTTTATGTTTCTTCTTTTTTGTGATTAAATGGATGGATCCCCCTTAGATGATCACAATATAAATAAGCATGTGTGCTTTATTGTGTAATTTAATCCTCGAGAGTTTGTAAGTGTATGTGAAGCAGTCTACAGGTGAAGCAGTAGTATGTGTATTTTATGATTGTCAAATAAATCCCTATCTCTATCCAGCTAAGACAATTTTTTCCCAAACCTGTCACCAGACAAAAACACTGACACTGGACAATTCACTGCCAACATTTTTTAAAGTTGTGGAAATATTATGATTATGGTTCATACAAAGGTGAACTCGAATTGCGGATTTTTGAGGGTACACTAACTCTGCCCTTCTGCATAGAAGTTGGACTAGCTACACACCCATCCACCACCACTCACCCCCACACCCTTAGTGAAGTGTAGTCTTCATAGGCAGCCATTCAAATCACGCAAATCTCCCACGTTCCATATGGTGTGAACTAATTAACCATATCAGACATGATCCTGATTGACAGTGACAGCCAAATGGAGGTCAGATTTCTTTTTTGTTTTTCCTCAAAATACAAAATGATTCCAGGGTCTGGATCCTCTTCATGACATGTAGAAGTAGATCAGGAGGTTCATACATAAGGGAACCTTTTCCACTACAGTACACAACCAGAATGTGCAGTAATGCGATTAAAGGACTACTAAATGTACACATTGATTTGATTCCATATTCACACATTAAAAGAAAATAATGTATCGCCTATGTAAAATCACATGTTGATTGTTTAGGTAACGTTATGTACAGGTTTTATAACAGTAGGTTATAAAACTAAACAGCTGAACAAGTAGGCCATTAGCAGTATCTTTGATGGTGGATGGGTTCTGCTTAGAGAGAGTAGTGAATGCATCCCGCAGTTTCCATAGTAATTTAATGCTGCCATCCATAGCTGTGAGTGTGACTTCATACGCAGTGACACTGTAGTGGGTTAGTGAGCAAGAATCACTTTGAGTCAGTCATGTTGTCACAATAGCAGGAGCTGGCTGAACTGCTTCAGCTCAAACAAGTAAAGGATACTCATGAATTATGGCACACTAAATATTCCCTTTAAAATGGCTTTGACCTCGTATCATAAACATTATATGATGTCATGAATATAAATGGCAAAATCTGCAGAGGGGCTTAAAATGCCCTGTTGTTTCTGCACATTGTGGGTCATTGGCAGTAATGTGTCTTTCTGTGCCTCATAAAAACATTTTGTGCATGGCTCGGCCTTGACTTTCTCCATAGGAGGCTTGAATGTCAGACCTCTGCAGTCAAGTATGTTGAGTCCAGTAATGGCTTTCTCCTTAGTGCAGAAACCATAAATGCTTCTCCATATCCAAAGAGGTTATCTTCTATTATAGAGCTCTTTTTGGCATATACTTCTTCAGAATAAGCCCCTACTGTAGAGACAAATTGCTTGAACACCTGTTGACATTAGCACAGAGGAGACCTGGATGGCTTATTCAGCATAGCATCAGCAGTGAGGCCTGGAACAGCCGGCCTCTCTGTGGGAGGAGATCTCACCATCGCCGCCGCGACCCTGGCAGTCCGTGTTTTTTGACCCACATCAGATGCTCCCTCCAGCTGTCGGCAGCTCTGCCCACATTACAGTTTAGCCTATGCACTAAAAGAGGGCCTAGAGTGTAGCACAGTGCTGCAAATCAGTTGCCCTCTGCAGCTATGACAACAAACACTGAACTGAAATGAACCCGTTTCGGTGAAGAGACACTTCAAAGCTACTGTTGAGCTTGTTGCGTAGTTGTTCGCGCATCAGCGTTGGTTCAGGGCAGGCTAGAGCTGGACAGATTTACCCCCGCCTGTCTATCTGTATGTGGTATGAGGTTTTTGAACGGTTGAAAAAAAAGGTTAGCAAGAACATCAGCCAGAGAACTGACATTTCTTTTCTACAGCACACACTTCCAGTGCCACAGGGGTATTTGAAGACAGAACCTACCATCAAATGTAGCCCCAACAAGCCCGCCTAGACACACAAACACATCATCATTGTCAGTGATTTCATACCAAATAGTTTTGACTATAAACACATCAAGAATGACAAGAAAAAGTCAATATTTTTTTGTTAAAGTAGCAGACTGCGCCGCGAAAGAGCCTTTTGCAGATCAATGATTATGTAAATCAGCTGACAGATATTTTGACAGAATCAGTTCTGCATGCGTGTCTCAAGGGCATTGCTCTTACTCTAACTAATTCATCATGTGTTGAGTTCAACCCGAGGTTTAAGTCAGAAAACAGCCATTTTGTTCTATTTCTATATCTCCCTCATACCAAACACAGGCACCTTTTGTTATCAGCGATGTGAATTTTATAATTTTTTTTCTCCCAGTTTCTGCAGAAGCGCTCTGTATCTCCGGCCTGTACGCTCCTATTGTGATAAAGATTGCTTTTATGAAGCTTCAGCTGCACCATGGCGTAATATTGTGCATATTTAGTGCTCATTGTCTCATGTCGTCTTTTTTATCACAATGGGCGGTCGTCCTCAGCATCATTTATAATTCACAACTTCATTTGTTGTTGCCTTTCGCCTCTCATTTTCTCATTAAAACTTTTAAAAATGCGAGATTTGTTCCGCGTTAAACCAAAGAGGACAGACTGAGAGACAATTAGGGATGTAAATGTGCTGCGTTTTGTCTTGGTGACACACATTCAAATCAGACAGACATAAGTTCCAGACATTGGATGCCAACACACACACACATAAACTGCAAAAACTCAATGTCACAATTATCCGTGATGTTTTCTGGGTAATAGTTAGTGCATGGCCGTGTTTTCTCCCGTGGGAGAAGGCTTTTTATTTAGAGAGAAGATAGCAAAACAAAAAAGGAAAAAGCTTTTCGAAAGGATGACTCAAGAAGACGAGGAGAAGCTGTTATCCTCTCTCCGCCTCTATTTCACTTTCTTTATCTTCCCTTTATACTTCCTATTTTATCTTCCTTCACTTTTATCCCTTCACCTTCACTGTTTTATGTTTCTCACTCTTTCTGAATCTCTACTCTTTCTCTTCACTATCTGCTGTTTTTTCTCGTCTCTTTATCTCGCTCCGCACACCCACACGCTCAGACATAGATTGTTATGCTCGAAGAATAGCTCCACATACTCTAAACCCGTGTTGTAAATCCTTTAGAGAGAATGTTGAGGTATTTCTGAGGGAAGCATGTATTATCTGAGAATTTGGCTCTAGTTTGTGCTCCTGCCTGGGCGCCAGGCCAGTGTGACAGTTTTACTGTTGTTCTGCAATAGCTCTTTGCTTTGGAAGGATACAGAGAAGGAGGCTGGCCGGCGGGAGGGATTATAGCGCAAACACAGAAACAAAGTGCAGGACTGGAATAGAGAGAACAGGCATTTCTATTTAAATCAGCGTTCTCCAGCTCTTGTTTGGTCGGTAAGCTGAACTAAGGTGCCTGTTGCAGAATTGTAGCAGTGCTATCATGGAAATTATTATCTGTTTACTTCATGAAAGTCAGATATTTGTGTAACCATGGCAAAAGCTACTAAGTTGACTGAACAGTGCCCACTGGAAAAGTTTATATTATCCAAAAAATTAAACAACTGCTGAAAAGTTGCATTTGACAGGCGTTAAAATGGCAGTCAAAACACATTTAGTGAAAGAAGTTAAAAAGCCAACTATTTAAATGGAAAACTGAAAGAAGATTTAGTTTCAAGTGTGTGTGAATAAAGTGTTAATTCAAGTGTAAGCGTTGAGTGAAGTATCAGTTGAAGTAAAAGTTGACATTCTAACACTGAAATCATTTAAGTGTGATAAATCGAGCTGAACGTGTTAGTGGAAGTGTAATTACTAAAAGGTGAAAGCAGTTGAACTGTCAGCTAAAGAGTAAGAGATGAATGCAATTGAAATGGCAGTTGTAGCAATTGGTAAAGGTAGTTGAAAATTTAGTTTAAGTATAAGCACTGGAGATGGTTTAAGTCTGCACTGTAAGGATACATTAGGAATTTTGCTTTGGCAGGATACAGGGAGGGCTAGCAGGAGGGAACAAAGCACAAACACACAAACAAAGTGCAGGACTGGAAAAGAGAGAGCGGGCGTTTCTAAACAAATCAGTTTTCTCCAGTGCTTGTTTGATCGGTATACTGAACTCCTAGGGTGCCTTTTGTACGCACCGTACACACTATTATTACTTACTAGTATACATTGTTGGCCTTACTGGTATCAATTGTCACTTGTAGATCTGTTCCTATATTCATGTTTTATTGATGCTTGTATGTTGTTCCTCAAATGTAAGTCACTTTGGTCTGCCAAATGAGTAAATTTAATGTTGAAAATGTTACAATTTCTGGAGAACATCTACTCCCTGCTGAAAATTTGTGATTGAAACATTTGAAATAGTTGATGTACTCAAAGATGCTGAATGTAGGTTTGATTTAGTGTACCGTTATGCATTGTAGACTCCACTTACACATGCATGTGAAGGATTGTTTGTGTTTTATAGTTTATATTTTATTTTATTTGTTTTCTCTTAGTGGTTAATAGAATGTAGATGGTTAGAACCAGAGAAAGAACAGCTGATTAGCAGCTGTTAGCAAGGCCAAGGCAACCAGGCAGTTGTAAATACATGACATGTAAAAAAAAAAAAAAAAAAGAAGAGGATGAACGAGAGAGATGTGTTACTGAAGGTATATGAGAAAAAGATAATTGTTTAATACTGGAAATGCACATTTTATGTTTATCATGATTCTAGAATCCGTGTATGGTTTGTGGTCGTTTTTTGTTTTTTTCTGTTTGAAACCCAAACAGAAAAACAAAGCAGCTGCTTTTTATTCTATGAGCGTTGTTGGATCCCTGCTGGTTTTCAAACCAACTGGCTACTGTACATGTGCGCCTGTTGTTTGCAACAGCTGTGGTCTGTGTCGGGCTTCATCCTACCAGAGGGAACGATCACTGACCCTCCGCAGCGCACCAGGTTGCTCCCGCGACCTCCTCTCCCTCTCCGTAGACATACTATGGGTTGTGTTGCCAGTGCAACCGGCGCATTGGATGGTTAGTGGTCGTTCCCTCTGGCTGGATGAAGTCCGATGCTCCTGTTTTACGCCTAATTCATGTGCTACTGCAGCCTAATGAGCCTCCTGTTTTTCTAACTAACAACCCACTTATGTTGATGTTAAAGCTCAGTTTAATTAGAGGAGACCGGGTATGGTTGTAACTCTTTTTGTTTCAGCAACTACAACTCACTCAATTTCTTAGGTAGAGTTCTCAAAATTTTATACAAAGTTCCCACATTTGTTAACTACAAATGGCACCAATTCAGTCCTCTACAAGAATATCTCAGACCTCGTGAGTTGATGTCAAATGCATTGTGTTCCCTTGTGTTCCTTCTCACAAGCTGCCCTACACTTCTTTGCCCTCTCCACTTGCGGAGACTGAGTAGGGAAAAGATCAAGTGCCGATACATACACCAACATGTGAACTACATGTGAATGGGGAGTACTGGTCATAGAGCTGACAAATGAATCCTGGTAACCCTGGAGTGCAGGCTGGGTGGGCACTCTGTAAAATTAAGAAAGGTTTATGTATAGTGGATGGTTATGACACTTTTTAAAGAAGTGTTACCACCCACCCCACCCTTGTCAGTCAATGTTTAGCTAGCTGTATTAGCATAGTGGTTTGAAATTAGAAAGGATGTTGCCTAAGAAACTAAATTTCAATCTACTATAAGTCATACAATTATATCTGCAATAGTATAGATACTAAACAAAATATAGTCTTGGTCAAAAAATTTACTTTCTTACCTCAAAATCAGTTGTTTCTCTATATATTCTGAATGTACCTATTTCCAGACTTGATAACCACCATGCCTCAGGGAGGAAGTAGGTAAATACTGAAATGACCACCTAAATTCTATCTTATCTCTAATTGGTGGAATTGGTGTTGTTACAACTCTCTCCATGTTACAACCATCACCAAAAGTTATTAGATCAGTTGAGCTGGAAATCTCAGTTGAAATGTAATCATTGAAAGCAGATGAACTGTGAGTTAAAGAATAACACATAAAAACTGTCAGCTGAAGGGATGAAAGCAGTTGAAATTGCAGTTGAAATAATTTTAAGATATTAATGCCGGCTGGTGATGTGGCCACACATGGAGCTCATTATTATAACATACCCAAACATATTCCTGTAATATCGCACAACTAAACTAAATGATCAAAGCATGGCAGAGGGCTGTTGCATTCATGGTAAACCAAATCTGAACATTTATTTCATATTTCATGGCCCTGTCATGATGCTAGCTAGGCCTGTGTAGATATATTTGACAGCTCCCACTGTAACCAAAAGTGGTAAAAATAGCAAGCACCTGGGTGGGCATTCTCAGTGCGCTTCTGTGATCCTTTCTATTCATACTAATTCTATCAAACAGGCTCACTCACGGCAATGATTTAATTCCCTCTTTAGAGGAAAAGGTTTAACTGCCATGTACCTGGCAGGTACTGAAAATATCCATACATTTATTTTGGAAGTCCCTGCAGTCACTAATGTGTGTGCATTTTTGTGTTTGTGTGTAACAAAGGTGTGGCAGTGTGGCGGCAGCGTAGAGGTCCTGCCCTGCTCCAGGATTGCACACATCGAGCGTGCCCACAAACCCTACACAGAGAACCTGACAGCCCACGTGCGACGTAACGCACTGAGGGTGGCTGAGGTCTGGATGGACCAGTACAAGAGTCACGTCTACATGGCATGGAATGTTCCACTACAGGTAAACAGGGACTTTGATACTGGTCTTTTTCACTGTGTGGGACGGTGTGTGTGTGTGTGTGTGTGTGGGGGGGCCTAATTGTGGACATGCTTATTTGTGTTTAGAGGCTGTGTCAAAAATCTCCTGTCAACCTTGACAAGCACCATCATGGACGTCCACTCGAGAATCAATTTTGTATAAGGTTGAATACAACTGTGGAAGATGGTTCTATTGTGGGTCCAAGTCCATCTATCCATCCATTGTCTTTCGTTTATTTGGGGTCAGGTCATAGTGGCAGCAGGCTTAGCAGGGTATTCCAGACATTCCTCTCCCCAGCAACACTTTCCAGCTCCTGCGTTCCCAGGCCAGATGAGATATGTCATCCCTCCAGCGAGTTTTGGGTCTACCCCGGGGTGTCCTCCCAGTTGGGTGTGCCCGGAAAACCTCCAAAGGAAGGTGCCCAGAAGGCATCTTTATCAGATGCCCGAACCACCTCAGCTGGCTTCTTTCAACTCACTCCGGAGGGAGCAATCCACCATTTTCCAACAGAAAACCATGGCCTCAGACTTGGAGGTGCTGAACTCATCCTCATCCCAACCTCTTCACACTCGGCTGCAAATTGCCCCAGTGTGTGCTGAAGGTCACGTTCTCATGAAGCCAATAGGTACCACATCAACTTCAAAAAGCAGGGACACAATTCTGAGGTTCTCAAACCGGACACTTTCCTTGCCTCAGCTGTGCCTTGAGATCCTTTCCACGAATATCACAAACAGGATTGGAGACAAGGGTCGATCCAACCTTGGTGGAGTCCATCACCCACTGGAAACATGTTTGACTTTGTGGTAAGAATACAGACCCAGCTCACTTTGGTTATACAAGGAACAGATGGCTCATAGCAATGGCCCCTGTGGCCCATACTCTCGCAGTACCAGCCATATGATTCCCTTGGGACACGGTCGTAAGGCTTCTCCAAGTCACATGTGAATTGGATGGTCAAACTCTCTTGAACCCCCCTTCTTTCCCTTCCTGAGTCGCTGAATTGTTAGCCAGAATCTCCTTGAGGCACCACCAGTGTCCACCAGCAGGTTCTTAGGTTGCCACCACATCCGACATCAATGACCTTCTGCCCACAGCTCCTGCCAGCCAACTCTGAATCTGTGAAACATGTTCCACACACCATTTTTGGTGGGTGTAGCAACCAAATATAAAATAAAATTAACGATGTCCCTGTTTGGCTACCCCACAACCAAGAGTAAAAAATAAATAAAAGTACAAACTGGGCAGTAGGCCACAGTACATTAGGTAAGCAGTGCTCTTGGCTCCAAAAACACACCTACCTGGTTAATAATTTTTTTTATCTTGCATTTTTATGTTGTGGTTGGGTTCGGGGGTCCTGATCATAACAGTCATAAATCTTTTATTAAGCTAATGCTTCTCCCTTTGTTCTACTCTTTTTTTTACACAACATTTTCACTGTCATGACATGTGTAACTTTTAGATTATGGCTTATTGTTTAGTAAGTTTTAGAACACTAATGAGGTCATTTATAGCATTACCCGAAAAATACTGCAGTTGTGTTCCACTGCTCAATTTTTTTGACTGCAAAAGTGATTTCATTGCAACAAGAACCTGACATGAAAAAGTGCGTTAGGCACAGCTTTTTCCCTGACTGCAAGAACTTGACATGAAAAAGAGTGATTTACTATATTTGTGTTGCTTATCTTGTGTTGGATTCTAGTATAATTTTCATCTATGTGTATCTGACATTTTTTCCTTTGTATTTATTGTTATGTTCAAAGTGCATTCAAATGCATAGATGTATATTATAGTCTTCAAAATTGAAGGACATCTGCTCTCTGTGTGATTGCTCTTTATACAGTATGTTTGTTCTTGTCTTCCTTTTCAGTTATTATTTCAAGTTCTTACATTGTCATTCTAAGGTAGCGCTGAAATGATCCTGAGGCCCTGAATTCTGCACTTGTTAGTTTTGAATTCTTGCAACATTGGAGATTAGGAAGTTGAAGCGTGTTGTGCTTAGTTAGTGCACGAGTGAAATACCCAAAAGGTGAACTCCAATGTGTTTGAATTTCATTCTTTCTCTAGAACTCAGGAATAGACATCGGAGACATTTCGGAGAGAAAAGCTCTGCGATCCAGACTCCAGTGCCGGCCGTTCAGTTGGTTCCTCTCCAACATTTACCCCGAGCTCAGATCCTACAGCGACACAGTTGCTTATGGAGTGGTGAGTTCAACTTTTTCCATTCCGCTCTCAGGAATCCTAAACATTTGCAGTCTACAACCTTGATGTAAATTGCAATTTCATTACAATGTGAGATGGGGTTGTTAATTACAATACACTGCTATTCATCTGATAGGAGCCCACAGGAACAAGTCAGCGCAGTCTGGATGCCAGCCCACAGTTTGAGAAACACTGCACCACATACATAAAACGAGATGCTGTCTCTCAAGGGGCTATCCGTAACTAAATTGAAATTGAAATGGACTCCCCACTCAGTCCCCACTGGTTGCTACACATACAAAAACTCCTCAAAGCAGAACATAAAGTATTCAGGAGTATTTGAATTCATTATGAAATAGGAACAAGACACTCCTTTAGCTTTATCAAAAATTAATATGCCTTTGTTGTGGCAGCTTACCAACAAGGAGTTTTACAAACGTGTGAACATATTTTTTTTGTGTGTGTTTTCTCTTGTCACATTGCAGCCAAAAGGCAACATATCTTAATGGTGTGCTCCCACAATTAAGGCATATGTGTTTAGATATAGGAACAAAAGTGTCATTTGTGAATGGTGTGTGTGTGTGTGTGTGTGTGTGTGTGTGTGTGTGTGTGTATATATGAGTGAAAGAGAGAGAGATTTTTTTTTCACACAATGTTCCCTTTACAGTCAGTCATTATGGGGATTTCTTTTTCTTAAGGGTTTATTTAACCCTGCATAACATTTTATTGTCAAACAGTTGCCTATTTAAACAGCCAGTACACAACATTACCATTCATTTGGAGTGGTGTTTGTGACTAACATTCACTCAGTTTTAGCTCTTTTTTTGGTCTCCACCAACTGCTGGGGGAAATATCTGGCTCTGCTAAATTCCCCATTATGTTGCCACCAAGTCACTAACTGTGTATGTCTCCTGTTTGTTGCTGGACAGTGGATTTACCACTAGCTTATTTTTTTACACTGAAAACAGTTGCCTGCTACAGCTTGGAATGACACTGATGAGAGCAGTGAGAGTGAGCTAAAACAGTAACGTTTCTGGCCATAAAAACAAAACAGAAACACTCCACAGAGCTGAAGGGGACTGCAGTCAGGTTAGGGTTAATTTTTCTGTGGCTTCATCATCACAAGCTTTCACGTTAAACTTAACTAAAACTAAACATTTACATTAAAACATAACTTTTATAACAATTTTCAAGTTTTAAAGCCATAATTTTTCATTAACACTGATATTTTTTTTTTCAGGTTAACACTACAGTTTTACCCTTTACCTGTCTTGTAAAATTTTTATCACTCAGGCTTTAATTTAGAAGTCAGGCATGATCATGGATTTATTTTGGTAGGGTCGTCCATGGTTATTATAAGCACTGAAATTCCACAAAAACCACCCCATGAATAACCATTTCCATTAAAATTAAACTTTTCTAAGTATTTTTGGGCTGTAGGACTTGAACTTTTACATTAACACTGAATCTAAATGCTATTTCTTTCAGGTTGGCTATATTCCTTGTCTTTTTCTGTTTCAAATATTTTTCTTCACTGACAGGCACAGACTACACCCTAGTTTAATTTGGGATTGAGCAAGTGTTATTTAAATTGTCATATTGTATGGCATGTAAAAATCACTGAAATAGTCTTGAAACAACGTCAACACCTCCTCATGACTAAACATTTCCATTAAACTAAACTTTTCCAAGTATTTGAAGCTGTAAAGCCAACTTTTCCATTAATGCTGAATCTAATTGCACGCACAACATGGGATATATGCTTCTGTGCTGTAAGAGCTCACTTCACATCACGGCAGAAGGGTATTGAAAGGGTGAACCTTTTTACGCCACTTAATTTCTGCATGGCTATTCCTCTCTTCAGTTAACGGCTGTGGGAGGATTTTGCATAATTGAAAAATGACAGTAATCTGTTGAAAGCTGAGCAGAATTATCACCACCACTCTGACTGCTCCTGCTGATAGAGGAAGAAAAATGAGTACTTCTTGGCCAAGTCCAATTACTATTAATTTATCAATTTCCTTTTTTCTTGTGATTTTTGATTGTGGCCTCATTTTAACCTTTTATAGAAATAACTTCAGTGCAGATACTGTTTGAGTCATCTGTCTTCTGCAAGCTTGCAGTCTGAAAATTACCACCACACTGAATCTATTTCTTTCAGGTTAAAAACTGTTTTATTCTTTCAGCTTCATTGACTCCGCATGACTTCAACTTTCACTGATGAGAAAAACAGTTATGAATTGAGTTATGAGAAAGGCTGATATGGTTCTAATCAGACATTAGCAGCGGCAACTGAGTCTCTTGCTCTGAAAACAGCCCCTGTGCCACCTCTTGTGTTTGTTGTTGGATAAACACTTCAGTCACAGTGCGAGCTGGATGGAGTTATTTGTTGACAGGTTGACACTATTGAGCATGTGCGGGGGCTCGGCTTTGAGAGCGTGAGATGAAAGTGTTGCCACAGTGACATCTGAGAGATGCAGATCTGAAGTTTACATATTTGACAAAACCAAACTCTCGCAGGAGATATAGCAGTTGGAGAGAGTACAACATCTGTGGATGCTGTTATTCATTCAGCTTTTATTTAACATGAAACAAAAGCTAGAGGAATGCACGGCTCACACAGGGTAAACACTGAACAAAGACACACATTCATACAAAGTCATGAACTTTCACCAGTTTGACATCGAGTTTTCAGCTAAACAGATTTTTTAGAAATTCGGATGTCATAACAAGTCCTCCCAAAGCTCCTTACCATCAGACACAGACACCAAAAATAATGTAATTTATCATTTAATAGTTCAATTATTATATTTTCTGTAAGTTTTTTTCTATCACAAAGGTCCCCAAAAGGTTGCTAGTAGGTCAATAGTGTCTCCTAGAAATTAGATTTTTGTATTACTAACTTGCATCACCAAAAACATTTTCAGAGACAAAAATCAGGTTTTTGTCTACGATTGGAGCTCAGTCCACTTCTTGGGTCCAGACTGAAACATCTCAATAACTACTGGATGGATTACAATGCAATTTGGTTCATACATGTATGTTCCCCTCAGGATGAATTGTTTTGGAGACCCTGAGTTTGTTGTTTTCCACCAACATTTTTATTTTTCCAATACTTTGGTTTATCAAATATCTGCAAAACAGCCTCAACTGAACTTTGTGTTTAGTACTAATTAGCAATTGGTAGCATGCCAAACTAAGATGGTGAACATTTTAATTAATATAGACTACCTGTTAAAATATTTGATTTATTTTCATTCAATACGTTCTCTCTTAATACAGTATCTGAATTGCTTTTACAGTTATGTTAAGGCCCTCAAATCCCTTTGGTTAAGCATTATGGAAATATTGTTGCTTTGGTTAAATATTAAAAAGTCAAAATTTATTCGAAGCACAAGACACAACATATTTACTTTATTAAATAAAGTTATATAACAAAGTTCATTAGTTCTATCTCATTAATTCAACCACCTGCGCCTCATTCAGTTCCTCCAGTCCAACCACCTGTGCTTCACTCATTTCATCCACCTGTGCTTCTCTAATCCAATCACCTGCACATACGTATATAAGCCTGTCTAACTACTCTCTCTCCTGTTTCTCAGTTCTCCCGTCCTTTTTCTCACCTCTTTTAACAGGCAACACGGTGGCCCAGTGGACAGCACTGTGGGCTCACAGCATGAAGGTCCAGGCATAGCTCAGCCCGGGCCTTTCTGTGTGGAGTTTGCACGTTCTCCCCGTGTTTGCGTGTGTTTCCTCCCACCATCAAAGACATGTATGACAAAATCCATAATTCCGCCAAAGTCTTTTTCTACAACTAAGCAAGCTGCTTATTGAGACGAGCCCCCACCCTGTGTCCCGCTCCGGCCACCAAACCCTAAACATCCCCCTGCATCCCTCCATTCTCGACCTCATCCCTCTTCTCTCAACCCCTTCATCCCTCTCCCCTCGATCCCTCCATCATAAATATTCGTCATTCTCCGAATAAACTACCGTTTTATACCTCACATTGGCGTGGTCTTTGGTTTTAGTTACATGTTCCCAAACAAAGTGCTTTTGTTGCTTAAACCCAACCACACGCATTATTCAGGAAACAAACCCCTGACCACCTCACTATGACTATCTCTCAAAGCGTACTGCGAAAGCGAAAGAGCAATAAAATATCAGATTATTGAACCACTGTAATACGTGTGACAACAACGTGAGAGACTGTAAAATAGAAAGCTCAACTCGGCCCTCAATAGAGGATCAAGAACTGTGCGGAAACCCCCACAGGACTTCATGTGATGTGACTGCAAAGGAGCACGGAGAGATGGTGGGATGCAGCAAGTGAACGGAGGTAGAGTTGTAGTCAGTGATCTATCTAAACAGTGTGTGGGTTGAATGGGCACTTGGATGAGGCCAACTATTCAGCAGATGGAGAGAAAAAGCTTTGTGAGCTGTATATATAAGATATTAGTTGAAAATGAAGGACTCCGTTCACTCATCATAAACTCTATTGCACTATTGGGGAGAGGAGATGCAGCCAATAAACCTTGTGATTCACCTTTAAATATGAATGCTTATATTTTGTGAGGAAAAGCAGACCAAGGCTCAGACCAAAGCGCTTGAATATAAAAACAGGCATTTCTATTCAAATCACCACTTTTTAAAGGTCACTTGAATGGCAGAAGATTGCTGCCACAGAATGTTTACAATGCTGTGGAGGTAAAGGTGGAGAACGTGAGACTCAGAAAGCTGAACTTTTACCACAAACAGATTCTGAACATTTCTGAGGCAGCTATAACATTCCAGCTGTCTGAATGTGTGCATTAAAGCAACTGCTGTCACTGAAATGACACCAAACCTCATAACAATATACTGTAGATATTATTATTCATTTTTTCCTTAACATTGAGATAAATTAGAAGTTGCAAGGGGTCACAAGCAGTGACAAATCCACAGAGAATTATCACCCAGTGGAAGATCTACTGACCTTTTTAGCCTCATTTATTTCGGGGTGTTAACTTTTCTGCACATTTACTCACCAATTTCTTGGTGGTGGCAGCAGCAAGCAACAGTTTTCATTTGCAGTCAGGAAAAAAGCTGTGCCTAACGCACTGAACATTACCTGCCCATCACAATTGTGTTTTAGAGCTGTGATCATTCTCTGGGGGTCGTCACACAGAAGCGCTCATATGACCCTCTGTCCGTTGCTCTACCATGATACAGAACCAAAGTGACAATGGACCTGCTTAATTTTTGAAATAAAAATTAAGCAGGATCAGGCCAAACACATAAAAAAAAGTTTAAGTTTAAGTAGGGGTGTGACGAGACCCTTAACCCACGAGACGAGATTTCGAGGTTGGGTTCACGAGATTGAGACGAGACTAGATTTTAAAACAATTTTTAAGAAATCTTTAATGATGAATTAAATGAAAATTTAGAGCATTAAACACTTTATTTCCTGCATTCTGATGAATTTTTCTGCACCAGTTTTTGGTATTTTTTTATTTATTTACAGTCCCCTCCAAAAGTATTGGAATAGTAAGGCAAATTCCTTTGTTTTTGTTGTTCACTGAAAACATTTGGGTTTAAGATCAAAAGATGATTATGAGACAAGAGTTCACAATCTCAGCTTTTATTTCTTGGTATTCACATCTAGATGTGTTAAACAACTCAGGACATATCACCGTTTGTATTAGACCACAGTATTCTTAGGTGAGCAAAAGTAAAGGAACGTAATCTTAAAGTAAGTAACATTTAATATTTAGTGCATAACCCTTGCTTGCAATAACTGCCTCAAGCCTGCGACCCATCGACATCACCAAACTGTTGCATTCTTCATTTGTGATGCTATTCCAGGCTTTTACCGCAGCTTCTTTCAGTTCTTCTTTTTTTCGGGGTGTTTCTCCCTTCGGTCTCCTCTTAAGGAGGTGAAATGCATGCTCTATTGGGTTAAGGTCAGGTGATTGACTTGGCCAGTCTAAAACTTCCACTTCCACGCGCTGTTATGTTTTTCAGAGCACACAAACACTGTAAACACACACCTGTCACCTGCCCAGCATGGTGCTATTACCCAGAAACACAGCTTCTACACCTTATCTTTACAGTTTATACACACAGCCCTCAGCGGGGTTAATAGCCGCATTTAAAACCTGCATGTACCGACAGTAACGTAACTCATGCAAGTCAGCAACAGTTAGCCTAATAAAGCTAACTTGCTAATGTTATCATATCTTACCTGCTGTACTGTCCGCTGCTTTCTCGTCAGATGGATAGCATTCCTTTCACTGTTGACTTTGTGTGTGAGGCCACATGGACAGAAATGCTGTACACTTTTAGTTATGGTATTATAAATGATAGTCCTCTCTCCAGCCCTGCTCACTTCCTCTGCTTGCTTTCATGGCAATGTGCTGGCAGTCAGAGCTCCCCCTGCGGTCCATAAAGTGCCTCTGCGCCTCAGCCGTTCCAAACCCTCCCTGCAGCCTTTGGGTCACGCCTCCTCATTTGCATACACGACTCAATCCTCAGTCCCCAAAATCCCAATCTCCAAATCCCTAAAACCCCCAATCCTAAATGGCTAAATGACTAAATGCCCAATCCAAAATACCAATTTCATCTTCAACTTCGACTTTTAGTTTTTGATTTCGACTTTTAGTTTTCAACTTTTAGTTTTAGTTCTGACCCAATAATCCCTCCATACCTTGCAAATTTCAATCTGGCCTTCCGATTCTTCCTGCTGATGAGCAGTGGCGGCTCCTGCCAAATCTTTCAGGGGGGGCAATTGTTGCGATGATGGCTAAGGTGACCAGTTCAATGGTGCGTTCCCACCGAAAGCGAATCCAGCAATTTTTGGCCGGATTTATTACATACAAAGTCAATGCAAAGACTCGAATTCCTGCAAATTCGCTCCGGGCGGCGCGAATGAGGCATTTTTCGCGCAATTCGCTGGTTCGCGATGTTGCGAAAGCCTATCAGCAGTGAGATTGTCCAAACGTCACCGGCAGCTTCGGAGCATTGGTTGGAGAGGACCAGGCGAGCGGTGTAATGACAATCCACTGGCCGACAGGGAGCTGCTAAAGAACGGGGAAGTGGACGGGGAGTAGCGCTGCAGATTTTGGACAAATAAACACACGTAGTAGTCTGGATTCTGCTCTGACAACTACGGCGTTCACAATCGGGAGGAGGTCAGAGTTAATGGTTAGTGGTTTTATTAAATTAGCTTTTTACTTTAGTTTTTGGAATTACAACTTGATTTATCTTGACTCGCACTTCTCGGCAGCGAGCTTCCGTGCACATCCGGTTCCACTGTTGTTGTCAGTGTTTGATGGCACCAGAGTTCTGCTGGACTACTACTTCATTTTTATATAAAAACGGGACAAAGCTGGACATTACTTGGAGAAAAGAAAGCGAGGAAGTTGAACTACCTGGTGAGTTTAGAAAATGTGTGTCTGTAACTTTATTCCAGCTGTCGTTGTACTTTACTGTGAACAGGTTAGCATAGCATAGCCCTGACCGATCTGAACTCCATTCAGAAAACAGGTATTTTAAAAGTTGTCGTCCTGCTGACTTGCTGACAGACCTGACAAAGTATGTTCATATGTCTAACAAAACGGCATCATATTGTAGTTATTAACACATCTAAATGTGAATACCAGGAAATAAAAGCTGAAATTCTGAACGCTTGTCTCATTCTCATCTTTTGATCTTAAACCCAAATGTCTTCAGTGAACAACAAAAACAAAGGAATGTGCCTTACCGTTCCAGTACTTTTGGAGGGGACTGTATATAAAGACAAACACAAAATTCAGGTGACAATTCAAAATCTATAACCTAACTAATACATAATATAAGTCAGTGCAGCTCTCAGTCATTCTGTGCTGTTATCAGATCTGTTTCTCCTGTAGATCATCTTGTTTAATATATTCCCTGCTGGTTCATGATTAAAGTAAAGATTATACTTTCCATGTCGAAAAAGTTGTCATCAAAGGGGGTACATGTAGGGTCCGCGTGCCTCCCGTTTTTACAGGACCAACTAGCGCTACCAGGGCACCAACCGATCTACTGTGCATGTGTGGAACGTGTCCGCCGAGCTGACTGCAGAAAGTAGTGTCAACAGAAGTAGTCTGCGTTCGCGGGGTCTGCAGCTGTCTGTGTCCGCGTCCGTTCCTGAGTATATTTGAGGCTTTAGCCTTCCATCCTCTTTGTGTCTTTGTTTGGGGAAGTAACCTCTTTAAATTTGACTGTGGCACCTTTTCACCTCAATGATAAATATTTTAATTTGAATTTAGTTATAAACTCCTGGACTTTAATAGCTCCTTGAAAGCGTGTGAAAAATGTAATTTGCGTGAGTCTGACGATACCTCACTACAACTCTCACAGTTGCCCCAAACCAGAACTTACTGACTCTGATGATGAATATCAGCTTTAACCTAAAACTGTGTCTAGAAGGAACTCATCATAATTTTTTCATAGCAGATGTTTTCCTATTCACCTCAAGCAGCACTCGTAGCATCTGACCTTCTCTTCAGACTGGGTAACACAACCTGCAGACAGAGACATTGATGGAAAAGACACTGCCGTGGGCCAGGCAGATGCAAGAGGCCACAGTGTTCCTAAATCAGATTTTTGCTCTGCCTTCTCTGTCTGCTCTTTCAAAAACATAATTTATTTGAGGGTGGAGATACTTCCCCAAGCTGAGTGTTTTTTCCTTTTTACTTCATGGTACAATAATTCTATTTTGTGTTCATACATAAACTCACCGGCCACAGTATTCAGTACATCTGTTCAATTGCTTGCTATCACAAATAGTTGATCAGCCAATCACATGGCAGCAACTCAATGAATTTAGGCACGTAGCCGTGGTCAAGACAACTTGCTGAAGTTCAAACCGAGCATCAGAATGGGGAAGAAAGGGGATATAAGTGACTTTGGTTGTTGGTGCCAGACGAGCTGGTCTGAGTATTTCAGAAAATGCTGATCTACTGGGATTTTCACGCACAACCATCTCTAGGGTTTACAGAGAATGGTCCGATAAAGATAAAGACATATCCAGTGAGTGACAGCCGTGTGGACGAAAATGCCTTCTTGATGTCAGAGGAGAATGGGCAGACTGGTTCGAGATGAGAGAAAGGCAACAGTAACTTAAGTAACCACTCGTTACAACCGAGGTATGCAGAGGACCATCTCTGAACGCACAACACGTCAAACCTTGAAGCAGATGGGCTATAGCAGCAGAAGACCACACAGGGTGCTACTCCTGTCAGGAAATTGAGGCTACAGTTTGCACAGGCTCACCAAAATTGGACAGTAGAAGATTGGAAAAACGTTGCTCGGTCTGATGATTCTTGATTTCAGCTGTGACATTCTCCACATCCGAGCCTGTTGTCGGCTCGGATGTGGAGGCCCAGCTTCCTCGCCGATGTTCAGTGCTAGATCGCTAGCGAATAAGACCTTCATCCTGAATGACTTCTTTACCTCTCATGATTTGGATTTCTTATTCGTGACTGAAACCTGGCTGAATGTTGGAGAGTCGAGCGCTTTTTCTGAACTTTTACCGGCTGATTGCTCTTATTTTAACTCTCCGAGGACTACTGGTCAAGGAGGTGGACTTGCTACTACAACTGCAGACAGCTGTCACTGGTCTCCTTCTCAAGCTTCGAACTAACCATGCTTGAATTGGGTCAATCTCAGCCGGTAATATGTGCAGTTATATATCGACCTCCTAAATATAATAAGGATTTTATCAGTGACTTCTCTGATTTCCTGTCTGAAATCATGCAGAAATATGACCGGATTTTAATTGTAGGGGATATGAATATTCATGTATGTTGTCCTACAAATCCGCTGGCAAAAGCCTTTTTAAATCTTATCGATGCTTTTAACCTTACACAGTTTGTTTCTGGTCTGACACAGGTCCATGGTCACACATTAGACCTTGTTCTGTCATACGGTGTACCCATTTGTAATGTAGACATATACGAAGCTGTCTTCTCTGATCACGCGCCTGTTTTATTCGACATTTCTCTTCCCTATCAAACCGTTAAGGAATACGCTCCATCTCGTATCTGCAGGACGATCAAACCCACCACTGCTTCGCAATTCTCTGGTGCTTTTAATATTGCTAGGGAGGCTATGGGATCCTCTGCTTGTCAAAATACAGCGGAGTTAATCTCTTCTTTTTTATCTACTTGTTGCAACATTCTTGACACCATTGCCCCATTTAAATCCATGTGTTCAAAACCCAAATCTCAACCTTGAAAAGTGACTTAACTCGGGCGGCTAGACAACAGTGTAGGAAAGCTGAGCACAAATGGAAAAAAGATCATCTGCAGGTTTCTTATGACATTCTTAGAGAAAGTTTTCACTATTATCAGAGAACTGTTAAAGCTGAGAAGACCAAGTATCTCTCGGATTTTATTTCAAATAATTGCCACAAACCTCGTTCTTTTTAAAACAATTAATTCTGTTCTCAATACTCCCCAATCTGTCTGTCATGTAGCATCCTGTGAGACCTGTGAAAAAGTTCTCCATTTTTTTGTGGATAAGATTGCCTCAATTAGAGCAAGCATCGCACTTCCTGCTTTTGACCCCTCCATTTCCATAGAGTGCACAGCTGTTTTTAACCGATTTGAGACTGTATCCATCTCTACTCTCAAAAATATTGTTACACATTTGAGACCCTCAGTTTGTCCCACTGATATTGTCTCACCTCGCCTTTTTAAAGAGGTGTGGGACACTATTGGACCTAACATCCAAGAAATTATAAATAGCAGTCTTACTTCAGGTTCTGTACCAGCCTATTTTAAACAAGCAGTGGTGCAGCCACTAATTAAGAAACCAAATTTGGACACATCTGCACTTTCAAACTATCACCCTATCTCTAAACTCCCCTTTGTCTTGAAGATTTTAGAGAAGGCAGTTCTTTTACAGTTGCAGTCCTTTTTAGATACACATGGTGTTCTTGAGGTGTTCCAATCTGGTTTTAAGACATTTCATAGAACTGAACAGTTTTTTTTCACAGTTTTTAATGATCTTTTAATCTCAACTGACGCTGGAGATTATGCAATTCTTATGCTTTTAGATCTTACAGCAGCATTTGACACAATTGACCACAGCATCCTTATTTCTCGCCTCGAGCATGGCGTGGGGATTAAGGGCACTGCCTTAGAATGGTTTAGGTCATACTTGTCTGACAGAGATTTTAGAATCAGTTTTGGTGGCTCTATTTCACCTTCTGTGTCCCTCACATGTGGAGTTCCCCAGGGTTCAATTCTCGGGCCAATTCTTTTTTCACTATGTGCTTCCCCTTGGATCAATCTTAATAAAACACAACATCAGCTTCCATCTCTACGCAGATGATTTGCAAATCTACCTGCCCATCAAAAGAAATGATGGTAGTTCTTTAACAAGATTGGTTGACTGTTTTAATGATATTAAAGTCTGGATGGCCTTAAATTTAATAAACTTTAACGAGAGTAAAACTGAGGTCATGGTTTTTAGACCCAGTGGCACCTCTGATGTCTCACAAATAGACCTGGGCACTTTGCAACCTTATGTTAAGTCTGTTGTAACAAACCTTGGAGTAAAAATGGATTGTGATTTTGAAATGGAGAAGCAGATAAATTCTGTTCTGAAAGCAAGTTTCTTTCAACTTAGGCTTCTTATTAAGCTTAAGCCCTTTTTATCCCTCACAGACTTTGAGAGGGTTATACATGCATTCATCAAAACACGGCTTGACTATTGTAATGCTCTGTATGTAGGTGTTAGCCAGGCCTCCCTCTCTCGACTCCAACTGGTTCAAAATGCTGCCGCTCGTCTCCTGACTGGAACTCGTAAGCGAGATCACATCTCCCCTGTTCTTGCCTCTCTTCACTGGCTCCCTGTTAATTTTAGGATTGATTTTAAGATTTTATTGTTTGTTTTTAAAGCCCTTCATGGACTAGCTCCAGTATATATTACTGATCTGTTGAAGCCCCATGCTCCTTCAAGGTCATTAAGGTCTGCAAACCAGTCTTTTCTTGTTGTCCCTAAAACACGGCTCAAGAGCAGGGGGGATCGAGCTTTCTCAGCCGCAGCACCGAGACTGTGGAGTGAATTGCCTCTCCATGTCAGACTGGCCCCAAGCCTTCCGGTTTTTAAATCATGACTTAAAACACATTTTTATTCCTTGGCTTTTAATCTGGCATGAGAACTGTATGTTGTATTTGTCTGGTGTTGTATTTCTGTCTATTTATTGTTTCATGTCAATGTACAGCACTTTGGTCAACCTGGTTGTTTTTTAAATGTGCTTTAGAAATAAAGTTTGATTGATTGATATTTTCTTGGCACACTTTGAAAGTATGCCGCAAAGAATTAAGGCAGTTTTGAAGGCAAAAGGGGGTCCAACCCAGTCCTAGGAAGGTGTACCTAATAAAGTGGCCACTGAGCGTGTATAGTTTGTATATGATGTCAGACTTTATAATATGAACACCACTAGAATAACACATTTTGAAACATGATCCTTTTTGTAAATATTTGAAGGAACAAGGGCAAACTGTAGTATATTGATTGTCCTGTGTTAATTAATACAGATTGTACAATTAGTCTATAATTCTTTGTGGAATATAGCCACATTAAAGGAGTAACCTGCAATCCAAAAGGTACAGATGCTCTTCCTTTTTGAAATATTACACTGCAGCTGCCAAAAAAGGTGAAGGTTAGTGTAAAGTGTTTGTATGACTTTCTCCTGGCAGGCAATAATTAGCCTGCAGTGGTTCCATTTGTCTTCACTTTAGCTACACAACTAAAGCTGTATAGTGCAGCACTTTGTCATAATGGTGTAATTAATAATGTAGACAGAGGGAGAAAGACAGATATAGAGGAGAGAGAGGGATGCAGGGAGAAAGAGAAAGAGACAGACTGGCTTGCCTTCTATGTATGTATAATGGAAACATTTTTGTGCCTCTATCTGAGAGTGAGATGAGAAGAATGATATCATTCTTTTGTCTGTGCGGTAAGTAAGGAGCTGGAGTTAGGAGGTGTTAGCCTAGCTTAGCAAAAAGACTATAAGTGGGGAAACGGTTAGCCTGGCCTGTTCAAAGTAAAATAAATAATAATAATAATCTTCATTTGTAGAGCACTTTTCAAAAACAAGTTACAAAGTGCTTTAACAAGTGTAAAGACAATAACACCCTAAAGACAATAATACAAAAACAATACAAGATAAAAGCAAGAAACCATTGAAAAGACTAAAATACACGTTTAAGATAAATATAAAATAAGTAAAATAGAATAAAATAAAAGGGATAAAGTAAAGTCAAACACACCTCTAACGCTGAATTTTCCCCATAAAGCTAGTTATTATTAGTTTGTAGATCTAAAAAAACAGCACTGGATACAACAAAGAAAACTAATTCAGTGATCTCACTTTGAACTTAGCTGGTTCCACAATTTCACATAGCCCTAGTATTAGAAATCTCAGTGTCCTGTCCCAAATGCATGATATCAAACAATAAATAAAACATCAGTGCATGGCAGGGCTATCTCTTACCAAGCCCCTCTTCTCTGGACTAATCCTCTTATCCAAATTCGAGAGGCTAGCCCAGCTGGTGATTTATTTGTTTTTTAAATTCAGATATTTTGTTCATAATGTTTTAGATGTAGTTTATCTCTCTTTTTTATATATATATTTTGTTAATGTTGTTGTTATTGTTTTATTTCATGTACATCCAGTTGAGTTGACTTGACTTGAAACCACAAAGGCTTTATTGAGGTCTTTCACAAGAGACAAAATAAAGATGAGCTGTTTTTCTTCATTCCCTTGTTTTTGTGATCTAATCACAGGCTGCCGAGCTCCGATAGGCTGAACTTGTGTTAAGTGAGAAGAGCAATTTGTTTAATAGTGCCAGAAAGTTGATAACTAAATGTAAAAGGTATCCTCCTCCTCTTCCTTTTTCTTTTGTGTTCTACCCATCAACGTTTTATCATACTCGGAGATGCATTAGATCCCTTTCTTATTTTCACTTTCGCTCCCTCCTCCTTTTTTTCACCTGTTTTTTCTTTATCTTATTTTTCCAGTTGAAGAACAGTCTAAGAGAGAATCTGTGTTTGGACCAGGGACCTGACACTGACAATGTTCCCATCATGTACCTCTGTCATGGTATGACACCGCAGGTCAGTGGGCGCTCATTCTATTCTGTTCTATTCTTTCTGTTCTATCTGTTCAAGTACATGAAAAACAAACAATAAAAATCACACAGATAGATCTGACAGTAGGAGAGGTTGACAGAAGTAGATAATTGGACTTCTTCACAGTCTTTTGTCATTTTAAATGAGGGATTTAGAGAGAGCAACTATTGCATGAAGTTGCATTACACTAACAGAGGTGGGTGAGTGAGATTGATATATTCTCTACAAAACATAAAAAAATATAAGAATACATTCAGTATGTTGTCCTATTTTTAAACATCTATCCAAAAACACATTATGACATGATGAATATCATTATTTAATTGATTTTTTTTGGTGGTGTTTGTTTTATGGCCACTTGTGACTACAGGGCTACATAATATACTGTATATATAAGTTGTCATTGTGAATGTTACCTTTTTATTAGCAGACACAGAGCGAAATTCACACATAGATTTCGAGTAGTGTTTGTGTCCACCTAATGAATGAAAGTCCGATATTCACTCTGACACTTGAGGGAAATATCTCGCTGTAACTTACTCTTGGGTACAGTTGGTTTATCAGAGCAGTTTTGCTAAAGGAAGGCTGCCTGCTGCTGGTTGTGGGCCAGAAATTCAAAACAATGAGCGTAAAGCTGCTAAAATGCTATGCAGAGCTTAAAGGAACTGCAGTTGCTAGTAATTCTGTGTGGGTTCATCGCCACAAGCAACTCTGTTTGCATTACACTTATCATCATCATCATTTGAAACATTGTTTATGTAAAACTGTCGATGAGTGCAGCTTTAAACATTCCCAAGTCAAGAGGAAATTGCTCTGTTTGTCTCTAGAGTTAATAAAGTCTTGATAAATTATAGTGACCCTCATATTACGTTGAGCTATGGGGTCTGGTTACATAATTGAAAAAGTTGTATTTCCATAATGAGTAAGCTGGATAATGAGAGCAAAGAATTAGAAGGAAATGCTAGCAAAGAGCTAATGTATCACCGTGCTATAATAATGGTGCTTTATCATGTGCTGTTTTGCTTGTAGAGTAAAACTTTTCAGCCTTTGTAGCTGACAGATCTGAGAAGTAATCCTGGAGTCACTGAGGCCCATCAACAACTCTATCAGCCTTCTGCAGATTTAAGGCCATTTAATTCTAAGAGCCAGTAAAGGCCGCTCTTTCTGCCCCTTTAATGGACGCACTGAAAAACACTTTAAACACAAAGGAGTGTGACTCTGTATTTCCATTTTTTACCACTTTGAAATGCTCTGTAGCTTGACAAAATAAAAAAATCCTATTTTACTGCTGCATTATATCCCAGCTGCCATAAAGAGGCTCGCGTAATCAGAAATAGACTCCTCTACATACCCAGCCCGGCATCTAGAAGAGCTGTCTGAGGACACTCAGCCTGGCCTCCATTGTCAGTAAAGTTAATAGCTTTGACCGGCGCCTTGACGTCGGAAACATCCAGCGTTCTATCTGGGTCATACTCAGCAATACAGAATCAGCTGCTGAAACAGCTGTATTGGCGTTTCTCTGTGTCTCTCCTGTCTTTATGCCATTTTCTCTTTCCTGGAGACAGCATAATCAGCAGGGGCTGATTAATAATTCTTTTTTTAATCGCCGTCACTGTCTTTATTTATTTATTTAAACACAACACATAGAGATGGACAAGGCCGCCAATGAGCTTATTCTATTCACAATGAAAAATACGTTGTGAGTGAGCGAGTGGCCTAGTTTTGTTTGAAATGGACACGAAGCTTGACAGACACTTTGTGAAAAGGTTTTGCATTCACAACATGAATTTAGCGGATAGGACAGAAAGATAGCAGGTAAATGTATTCAGCCTTTGGCGGCACAGATTGCCCTCAGTCTCGGCCAGCACTGCCCAAAGTGAGGCCTGTGGGTCAATTATTATTCATCTTCTGGCCTAATGAACAGATATTTAGCTGCAGTGGAGTTATACATGTGCCAATAAACAGATCATTTGTTTGCTCATATTTGTGGAGCAATTTCATCTTACCTACAAGAAAAATGACTTCTAGCCAACCATAATTTACCCACTGCACGTAAACATGTCTCGAGATAACAGGGATATTTTGGGGCTCTACTAGGATCAGTCAAGATAGCAGCAGAATAGCATTACACAGTAGAGGGTCTAAAAGGGGAACTAATCATTTTATAGACTGGAGATATTTGGACTTTTATAAAGGTGCATATACATACATTAAGCTGCACATAAAATGGAATAGATGTTATTATCTATCTTGTACCTGCTGCAGTAATCAAAGAGGGATTAGAGAATGTTGGTATGTAATGGATAAATCCATAATCTTTGCTGTTAATGGATATTCTCATATACATTCATGCAAAAAACGACCTGTTCTTACATTGATGAAATGTCAGGCCTCAGGGACTAACCCCTGCTCAAACTGACACTTGGTAAAACAACACTAAACCTATTTCCACTACATATTGATCTTGACATCATTGGAGAACGGCAAAATAAGATGCAATGTTTAAGTGTTAGGAGACATCAGCGATAAGCAGTCTGAGAATGCAGAGCGAATAGCTGCGGGAACAGTTTCACAGCCCACATCAAAGACTCAAACATTCCTCTAGTCTTCTATCATGCCTTTATCACTTTTCATTCTTTATTCTTTATTCATGTGGAGTATCTTTTGTGATGTTATTCCCCCTAGTCCTTCTTATTCCCCATTCAGATCCAGTTATTCTGATTCGTTCAGTCCTTCCGATTACCTCAGAGCCCTCTTCTTTCTGAACAGAAAGGGGGACATGGATCTGTTTACACGGTCACATCGTGGGGACTCGCCTTCCTTTTGGGGACAAAATGCAAGTGTGTGTGTGTGTGTGTGTGCGTGCATGTGAAACTGGGGACCAGTCTGATCATTGTACGATACCATAATGAGCGCTCTCTCTCTCTCTCTCTCCCTCTTTGAGTGTGTGCGTGTCCAATGGGACGGATGGATATGGCTTTGAACACCTGATGAACTGCTGAATATCAGTGGTGCATAATGTTCGCCAATTTCCTTTTTAGCCACTTGAAACAGATGAGGGAGGAAAGCCTGGAAGGACATGCAGAGGAGGAGGAGAGTGAGAGATTGAGAAAGATAGCACAGTGGGGATGTCCTCACTTTCAGTTAAGCACTTTCTTGCTACCGGAAACATAATTTGAATAGGAGAGAAAGATTTTTCAAAGGGGGAGCAGACTCACAAAGTTGCAACACATCAATGTAAAATACTCTATTACAGGTAACTGTACTGCATTCAAAACATCACTTAGTTGTAGTAGCTAGTAATTTTAGAGTGGAGTAGTGCTATAAGATATTATTTAAGATTTAAAACCTTCACCATGGGTAACTGTAGCAGCACTGCTATAAACCCCTTACATCAAGTGTAAAGCTAGCTTTAATTGTCCCCTTTCAGTCACCTGTTAAATGTAGAGCTAGGTAGGAAAAGCCATCGCTGTGCTTTAGGCTGTTGTCTTGTTTTGTTTCCTTTTTCACCATAACGGCTAACTAACTGGTGTGGTCCAGACTAGTCTTCACCTTCACAGCTGTCAGTCACCTCTCATCGTGCAGGATGTTGTAAACAAGTTGTAGAAAAGCAAGTATCCCATACAAATGTTTGTTCAGAAAAGTATTTTCATTGCTTTCCAGCAAGTTGCGTTATTTTTAAATGCTGACAATGTCCGTAATAAACTTTGATGGGAATTTGTTTTCTGCCGCCTGGCTGTGTACACATCCTTGACTGTTTATTAAAAGGAAACCAGTCTCTACATCACATTTGGTCAATTATTGGAAATTAATGTGGCTTTGTGGCTAATTTCAGGCCAATGCAAGAAGTCTGGGTGACAATATTTATTTGACAAAATAGCGAGAAATTGTGGTGGAGACTAAGCAGGTAATTGAAATCTGATCTGCGCCTCAGTATTGGGGCAACCTTGCTAAGAAGATTGGTTTGTGGCTGGATCAATAAAGTCTGAAAATTAGACCTTTGAGGCTATTTACCAGGGCAGCAGTGTGTGTGAGTGTTCTCGTGTTTCTACCTTTGTGAGGACCTATATGACTTTTGCAAAGTTAGGACACTCACACCGGCCCTCACTTCTTTATGACGCTATTTTAGGAGCTTACTTTTAAGGCATGTCACGCTGATAAGCTGTCGAAGATTAGAACTATAGATTGAATGCAGTAAATAAGAGTTCTCCCAAGTACTTTAATATAAATGTGTGAGTGTGTGTGTGAGTGTCCACACAGCAAAAATTACCAGGATATTGAACTTGTAAGTAAGTTAAGGCAGAAATGAACAAGCTGCAGGAATTCTTGTAGCAGAAGGCCTTGATAACGAGAAACCAAGCAGCAGAACAAATGTAATCAAAGATTAAACTTTGAAACACAACCTCGCCACTTGGGAGAGAGAAAAGCTTTTCTCCAACAGTGACTTTTCTTACTTTAAAGAGACTTTGATTTATCATTTGGTGGAAGCTGGTAGTGTATTAATGATTTAAAACAGAGTTATTTCACCAGGGAGACAGTTTGATACAAAGAAAAGGCAAACCAATTACCAGACTTTAAAAACTTTTGACAAATAGTACAAGTGTGTGTTTGTCAGAGAAACCCAATTACTGGACTTAAAAAACTTGAACCTTTGACAAAATTGATCTGTGGGAATGTGTTTGTCGTTTTCTCTTCATCAGCAGGAAAGCAAAACACTCAAAACCTCCCCATGGGATCAAATCCTATCTTACTTCTTTACAGAATCGTATTTCAAGGTGTGAATGTACAACAAGCTTCTACTTTCACTGAAAAAAAATGCAAAAGTTGCCACAAGCTGCAGAATGTAGAAAAGCCAGACGGTTAATTTTACGGGCCATTAAAAGCCGGTTGTAAAATGGAGATATTGAAACGGTTGTCGTTACACTAAAGTAATCCATTTTCAAAATGACTGTGTCTGTAAGCCTATTAAAACTGGGGACCAATCTGATCAGTGTAGGATACCATAATGAGCTCGCTCTCTCTCTCTCTCTCTTTTTGTGTGTGTGTGTGTGTGTGTGAGATGCACAGTAGTAGGAACAAGAACATTTTTTTTTGTCAGTTTGTTATCTGTATCTATAAATAACAGCTTTTCTGGGGATAACCACATTGTCTGCTCTCTCTTTTAAATTCTCATCCTTTACCTCTTTCTGCTCCACTCGTCTGGATGAACCTCTTCATTATGGACTAAGACAACTTTGCAGCTGTGTGTGTGTGTGTGTGTGTGTGTGTGCGTGTGTTTGTGTGTGCGCCCGCACACTTGTGTTGTCTTCTCACCACCAAAGCAGATGGCTGAGGGAAACACCAGTGATTAGCCCGTCCCCTAGCTGTCAGTAATAAGCTCACCAGGAGCCTTCAGTTAGAGCGTATGGTCATTTTGATACTGAAACAAAGACATCCAGGTAGCAACCAAATCAGATGTAGCTGTTAGAGGTCAACTGCATCATTATCTTAGGATTGTTAAAGTTCATAAGTCTTTGTAGTGATCTTTTTAAATATGTACGTCTATTTAATGTTGATTCTCACAATTGTTTCTCAACTGAGGGCATCCATAAATAATATAGTAAACATGTAAATAATGTAAGTGGTTAAAAACTTACAAAGAAATATAAAGCTTTATACTTTTCCTTTAACTTCCAGTCAGTTGTTCAAAGAAGAGAAAAGCTTTGTCCTTTCATTTTATTTTTTAGCTCCTTAGTAATTCTATTTATTGGGTCTTTTTTTAATAATGTTTCTGCTCTCTATTTTCCCCACACAGCATTTGTCATTTTCAGCCACACATTTCACATTCTTATAATATATGAGCGTGTCCATGGATGTCCAGAGCCCAACAGCTGGATCAGGGTTTGTGTAACATCAGTGATACATACAGATTAATGTCAGCACTGTGTGGCTAGCAATGTTAACTGAGAACACTTTTAGCTAAACACACTGAGCACCAGGCTTTCAGTAGCTACCTGGCTGAAAGTAACTTTCATACCAGGCAGTGCATATACTGCATAGTAAATGGAATTTCAAAGAAAGAAATAAAGCGTTTTTTCCTTTTTACATTCAATTTTAATTATTTAAGCAGTTGTGTTATTTATTGATGTATTCAGTTAAATGTTTTTGACTAGTTTCATAACATTCTAACTTTTAACTTTATTAAAAGAACATTAATCTTTTACAATTATAAAAACTACTGTACAATTATTCAAAAGATATCAAAATATTAATTTGCCTTCTACAGTTGACTATTCAGTTATTTTTGGTTAGTCTGTCTGTCTGTACATTTAAAACTTTTCTTGAAACAACATCTTGTTTCAGGCAAATGACGTGAAATGTGCTGGATGTTCAGTCTCCAAAGGGTGATTCCTAATGTTTTTGTTCTTCAAATGAAACCACAAAAGACGTTTTACTGTCCTCGCAAAGAGTTGCATGTTTTTCAATGCTAGACAGTTAGCTAACAGTGTGAAGTCCTCCAATAAACTCATGGCATAACTTTTCTTGGTTATTTAAGGAAGTATCACATACTGTAAAACTGTAACAAAAGCACAAATGGTAAACAGAAATTAGAATATAACCAATACAGACACAACCAGAACAAACGAAAACTGCATAGTCATTGTGCTAACAACTCCTAGCTATGCTAGCTATCAATATTATAATACTACAGTATTCACAAAACAAAAGCATAGCTACTATTTTTATTGTAGTAAAAGCAAAAAATGGTAATAAAATACTTACGGACAAATAGTGTCCTAGGCAACAATTCAAATCAGAGTTACAGCAGGAGAAGGCAACAGCACTCCACTGTTCACCTGGCTTACTTGGCCATGTGGAAATCCCCTGTTCTACCACTACTGCTTCTGACTAGCCAACAGGAGGCACTGCAGTACACTAATTTGCTCCTCCTTACTCCTTTGCACCTTTACTCAATAGAGAGAAGTACAGACGTTGTTGGTCCATGCTCTCCAGAACGACACAAACAGGTGTTTTCTGATCTGACGCCACCATCGGCATTTCAAAAATGAAATTGTTTACTGATCTAATGGTTATGCTTTTCTTAGGTTTAGGCATAAAAATTACTTGGTTAAGTGCAGGGGAAGATCATGGACTGTGTTCAAATATCTACTTTTTCATGGTTACAAGATCATGCTCAGGGAATGACCACGGTCATGGTTAAAAGAAACCAACTTCAACTGTCAGTAGGACACCGGACACAAACAGCGGCTTCTTGTGTTTAAGCCCGATGTTTTGTTGACCCATCGATTTACCCCCACCTCCTCCCTATGGCTAACAGACAAGACTCATAATTGATACTGAAACGACTGACAATATTTTTTTTTAATGGGAGAGCCGTCTCTGTGTTTGGTAACCACCTGGCTTTCAAACTGACACACAGGACAAAATTTTCATTTTCACAAGTAATATGACTTGAGAAATCAAACAAGAAATCTCAAAATCTAATGGGCACACTGCCGTGCCATTTTCTGACACAGACTCATTCTCCCCATATGATGAATTATTGACGGCGTTAGGGATTAAACTATGGTCCTCGGTTAGATGTCAACATGTAGACATAAGCTGTACAGTAGATGCGTGGTGCTGCGCTGTATGGTGACAGTAAACAACTATTGTATTTATATCTAAAATACATCACGTAGTGCTTGAAATGACTTAACCGCAAGTGTTTTTGTTTGACTTCACAAAGATTTTGCTCAGATCGAAATGTCATATGCTGAAGGCAGACATTAAACACCAGAAAATCAGCTATAGCTTATGGGCTTTCTTCTGTCCATGCTTGTTAATGTGTACATCTGTCAAGTGAGATTGCGATCTGTCTAACACAGCACTGTGCTAATCCTTCTATTAGAGGTTTTAAGAAGCCGTGACAGGAGAGGAGATAGCATTAAGCCCTCTGTTGGCAGCTGAGCATCAATCTATTGACAGATGCAAGTTTAATCGCTCTTATTAGCGCACATGCACATACAGCGAAAGCAATCTTCAGTCTGAAGCATTTATACACGCATGCACACATCAATCTTTGCTGTTGTCTGTCTCTGGGTGTTTTTAAACAGCAGGCTAAAAGCTCTGTGGCTGGTTCACAGATCTATCTAGACATGTCCTCTTCCAGCAAGATGGTCATCATTCTCATCTATTACCTCCTCAGAGCTTCCACACACTCGCTCTTTTGTTCTGAGCACTGCTTTTTCTGTGCTTACTCTGTCGTTACTCTTTGTTCTAAACTTTTTCTGCTTGTTTGGATTTCACTCCGACCTTGATCCTCCTCATTTGCTTTACTCATGTCAGCTTGTCTGTGATTCTTTGTCTCATCTTCTGCTGCTCTGTCAAACTCGGGGAAATGCATGTCTAACTTTATGGCTTGAATTTTTAAACTATACAAGGTGTGTTTGATTTACCTCAGTAGATATTTTGCAGGCTTCAAAACTGGGCCAACATTTGCATTCATTACCATGTCCTTGTGTTTTGTTTTTTTCAGGTATGCAAAAATTCTTCAGCTAATATTTAGCCATGGTCTTATTTTCAATCTCTGACCTCTCTTCTCCCTCCTTCATTACTTGACACTGAGTATTTCCTCCTCCTTTTTTCTGTACTCTCTGTTTTTCTTGTTAATTAGATCAGTTACAGGTGGCCTATTTATTTTCACAACATTAAAGTGAGAATGCTGTTTAGAAAGACCTGGCAAATTTTGCAGGTGACGTATAAAAAATACACTTAACATTCAAAAATTAGCATACATACAGCACTCCATGCTGCTAATGACCTACAAAATAAATAACACATTCTTCCTCTTACAAATGAAGAGTTCGATTTTTAAAAAATAAAACACACCATTGTTTAACTCAATATATAGGGGTTTAGCAGGTATAGCCTGACTTGGTCTAGAATGGCCAGTAACTAATGTTTATGTAGCTTTTATAGCTATCTTTAGAAAAGTCTGTGGACTTAATCACTCTTGTGTACTTGTACTGTGTTACTCTTACAAACTACATACACTGCAGTCCATGACAGATGATCATTTCAATGGCTTTATCACAACTACAACAAGAATTAAACACACCATACCTAACATAGAGACATGTTTGTTGGTTTCTTTAAGTGGTAATAAATGGAAATACTGTTACTGCTAGTTGGGGCCCAGCTGTCGGCGTTTAGCAAGATTTACATCGTCTCACATTAACTTTAATTTTTATGCTGACAATACAATTGTGTATGCCTCTGGCTCATGATGTAGAGAGATAGGGGAGAACTCAGACAAAAGAGTGGGACAGTAGAAGGAAACCGTAGCATTATCAAAGTTGGAGTGGATTTTGCCAACAAAGGAAGACAAAAGAGTTTTAGTCTAATGTTGAGGAGGCAGATACAAGCAGGATGAGCAGAGTGGTATTAAAGAGGAACCTGTGTCTCTTTGACGTTTTGGTAAAATGTGTAATATCTGGCCACATTAAAATAATGAACTTACATCAGCTCTGACATTATGTCAAAGACATCTATGTATTCCAGAGATATCTACTGAAGTTAGCATGCTAACCCGCTAGCTCCGGCCCATCCTGTCTTGGATTAGTCAAGGCAAATTTATTTGTATAGCACATTTCAACAAAAATAAAAACAGGCAGGTCTCTCACCTGTGCTTATTTTACTCCTTTAGCCCCTTTTCGACTGCATAGTACCAGCTCGACTCAACTTTTTGGGGGGGGTTTTGGGGAAAAGTTCTGCCTGTACCTGCTGCCAGGTACTTGTTTTCGTATCACCTCCATCGAGGTTCCAAGCGAGCTGAGGTGATACTAAAATGTGACGTGAAAACACAGCATCACTGCACCAGACAGAGTCCAGCAACAGAAAGTTTTATATTTTACAATTTTCATACGTTATTTCGTCACTAAATCCACTTCTGAGAAGTTTTGAGGTGAGAAATCAACTGTGTAGATTTCAAATATGTTTTATGAAAAGTGATGGCAGAACAAAAATGTGCTTGAAAGTTTTCAGAGTTGAGGAGCTCCACAAGTGGTCCTTGTATACTCGTGTGCAGGTTTAGCTCAGTCTGTACTGTTTGGGACTCCTCTTAGGAAGGTTGTAAGATCAATTCCAAATAACTGTGGATATTTTTTTCCCCTTGTTAAACAAAATGATTAAAAGGACACTTTTGCACATGCTCACAATAAAGCATGTGCTGCAGTGTGTGTGCGCGTCCCGCCGTTTGATCCGCATTCATAAACCTATGGACGCGAGGAAATTCAGGGGAATCCAATCACAGGTTTACTGATGGCTTTTTCAGAGGTGCGTCAAGCAAGCCAGAGTCTCTTTTGAATGTCCTTCGGAACTCTTCAAAGTAAAAGCTCTCAATAAAGCTCGATAAAGCATTGCTGCAAAAAACATTCTGGTGCTTTTATTTTGGAGGTACAATCACTTAAGAGGAAGTGATTGTGTCAGTAACTGTAGCTGTCGTGACTAGGGATGACGATCGTTAATTTTTATTGATACCCTTATTGAGACTGCTTAACGATCCGATTCTTTATCGATACCACTATGGATACTTTACTATTATTTAGTGATGGTTATTTAGTAAGACCAGACCCAACGGGCATGAGGTAGGCCTGCAGGGTATGAGGAAAATATTTAATGTGCGATAACGTTATATATTCAGATGACATAACACTTGCGATAAATAAAAATATATTGAAGTGTGCATATTAACTGCCTGGTTGTTTCTAATTTAATATTTTAAATACAGCTAAATGTTGTTTCTAGAGGAGCAACATTAATGTTTATAACAGCAAAGTAACTCAATAACTTTATCTGACATCACAAGTAAGTGAGTGGCGTTTAGAAAGAACAACATCAGTCTGTATCACTCCCTCCTCTCTCGCTGGCTGCAGGTAACGTTACCAGGTAGAAGGAGGAGCGGCTGGTTTGTCTCAGCCAGCAGCTGAGTTTTTAAAACTACAGACCAGTCTGTGCTCCAGACAGACAGCTTTCTATTTAGCTTGTTTGTAACATTTGGCTAATGCCAAGCTAGCGTTAGCTGTGCTTTTATAAAATATACAGGATGAGATACTGAGGACAGAGAAGATTAAATTAACCATTTCTACATGTTTAACGTTACCTTACAGACAGGTGTATTGATAAAGTATCTTTACTTTTTACTTGCGAAGGTTTTATTGCACGTACTTACAGTAACGAGCGTAACTGTCATCAACTAACGTTACAGTAGTTTGGAGCTAACTTACCTCAACGTATTCCACCGCGACGGCGCAGCCTCTCGCTCTGCTGCCGCTGTGTGTGTGTGTGTGTGTGTGTGTGTGGGAGCCGACAGAGAGCAGGCAGAGACTGCAGCCTGATGATTTTCTTATCCATTGCGTTTCAAATTAAATCAGATTTGATGCTCAAGACATAACGTTACATCATAGGACCCGCAAGTCTCAATAGCAGTATCGATAAGTTCGAACCTTATTGATTTTCGGGTTTTGAGAAATTTTGTAACCGGGTGCTTTTGGAACCGGGTCTCGATCCCCATCCCTAGTCATGACTGAGATCTATTTCAGCACCAGCCACTATCGATTTGTCTTTCTCTTATTTTTCTGCTATCAAAGCAATCTGGCCACGGTCCAGAAATTATTGCTGGCGGGCAAGTTTTGGCCCTCGGGCTGCCTATTGCCGACCTCTACCCTAAGGGGACTCTAACCCTTTAACGCTTAGGCCCCATCCACACTACTCTGTTTTAGTTTACAAACGTAGAATTAAAACGAATACGATCTCCATCAACAACAGCGTTGTAGCTGCGTTTCAGAGTTGATCTCCGTCTACTTTAAAACAACTGAAACCACACCTCTAGTGGCCGTTCACTTACACTGGGCGGTGTAAACATGAATTTTTTTGCATGGACCTATAACGAGCTGGGACTGTTACTGAATATAGCACAGCAGTATGGCAGCGGAAAAAAGACTAGGTTAACTGCGACATGCAGTACAAGTGTAGGCAGATAAGTGTTATTTGCACGGTACATAATATTTCAATGAAAATACCAAGTCAAAAACTCAAGGCCTGAGCATCTGCGTCATCGTTTCTAAAGTCCTCCGTTTTTGTCCGACTTCACTAAAATGCCCTCCGGAGTTTCAAATTGAAAAACGGGTCTGTTTAGGCCTTCATTTTCGCCATTTTAGTCCGGACGGGTGGTGAAACATAGTAAAATGCAGTAGTGTGGATGGGGGCCTTAGGGACTCTAACCCTAAGGGGAGTCAAACCCTTATTCCTTGGGATTACTACATAGGCAGGAGAGAAGCCCCTCCCCATCCATCGTCAGACAAGGCAATGGTTCTTTAATTTCATTGTTGCAGAAGAAGTAATGCGAAAAGAGCAGAGATGCAGAATCACTTAGAGAGTAGCCTTGCTAAGGAGGAGGAGGAGGAAAAATTCTGCCTACTATTTGTCTGGAGTTTAGATTTCTTCCAACTACACTCCACTCTTCTAACTTCCCTTTTTTGCTGATAAATGTTATAATTGATCCGAGGGCAAGAGTTAGCTGCAGAAAAGGACCTGGTGTTGTAGGTGTGAAGGAATTTTCCTAAGGGGGCTCAGTGTGGGTAAGAAGTGAGGAACAGGTCATACACATGTCACGTTCAGGTCATTTGCAAACATAGAGGAATGACCTCTGTCTCTCTAGCAATAGTTCATACTGCTGTCTTTCTCTGTGGGCGCATGAAGGCAGCTGGGTAGATAAGAACAAGCCATTGCCAAGACAGTCAAGGACAAGAGATACGTTGCTCTTCTTCAGTCTTAGATGTTTAGAGATAGAAAGTATTATATGTGTTCTGGTTAAGAGTTGGTAATATTTTAACCAAGTAGTAGTAATGGATGTGTGTTAGGTTACTAGGTAGAGCATACCTTACCGCATGTCTGTCTGTCTCTCTCTCTCTCTCTCTCTCTCTCTCTCTCTCTCTCTCTCTCTCTCTCTCTCTTCAGCCTTTCTATCAAATAAAGGCAAAAATCGCCCAAAAAAACGTAAGTTAGTAGCAAGAGAATTTGAGAGGTTGTCAATGTGTACATTAAAATCGACAGCCATACTAACTCATCATATCATATTTGAGAACCACCGAATGTAACAAGTCAGAGTTCTTTAAAAAAAAAAAGCATTCTTAGGTGTGGGTGGTCAGTAGACAACCAAGCAGCAGACTGGGATATCACAAATGACAAATGTAATTTGCAACTATTGAAAGTACCCCATAGCTTGGTGGGTGTTTATGTGCTGGTTGCTTTGTTGTCTGACACATTGAGATCTTGACCTGAATCTGTATACAGTGTATACATGTTATAAAGTAATAGCAAAATAAAATTTAATAAAAGCCAAAAATTAGAAGGATGGTGCAAAATACAAATTATGATGCAACACATGAATAAAAATACAAGCTGCCGGTTACATCATTTCGAATTACAAGAAAACTGTAAAACCTGTAGCAAAAGGTGCAACTGGATCACCATGTTACAAATGTTAGTAATAAGAAGCATAGAAATATAAAATAAGAATGGAAAATGAAAAATCACAGGTTTAACTAAAAGAAAATATGTCCAACTGCAAGTTGAAAATAGGACGAAGTAGTAGGAATGAAGTTTGAGGTATATTATAACAACAGTGATTCTAAGCTGCGAACATACAATACGGTACGTGTAGTACCCAGAAATCAGTTCTCCTTATATTATTTGATGTTGCTGAAAATCATTTGCATACAAATAAAACTTTAGGAGATTAAAATTGCAGCTGCTCTGTTAAGACATTCTCACAAAACACACCTTGATTTTGTGAATCGTACAATGCACGCTGAAGAAGATGGATTTTACCCCATTTTTCAACAGCTAAGGAGAGAGGAGTCTTACTTTCAGCTCCTACGGCTGGATGGATGGAGGCTGTTGAAAGCCCTCATCAAACACGTTTGGAAAAGTCCTCCCTTCTTAGTCCCTGTTTCTGTTTCCCAGCAGAACGTGTACTACACCAGCTCTCAGCAGCTTCACCTGGGGGTGCTGAGTCCGACGATCGACGATGACGACAACAAGTGTCTAGTGGACGTGAACAGCAGACCCAGGCTGCTGGAGTGCAGCTACGCAGCCACCAAGCATATGAAGCTCACCTGGACGTTCACTCAGGTAAACCACACTCAAACAAAGGACCACAGTTGTACATGTACAATGCAGTCTTTGCAGCCAAACCCTCCATGCACAACAAAGACATCCAGCTGTGACATTTTACCCATTTCAGATCGGCTTAGCTGTGCCTTTGATCTTACTGGTTTGCTAATTGGTATTCTGTATGTAGCCATAACTTCCTGCTGTTTCTTGTCTGCTGGACCGAAGCTCTGTGAATTTAGAGCGGTTTTTCCAATTCACTGGCATAAGATTTGTGCCACTTCCTCTCCACTTTGTCTCAGACTCAAAGAGGCACCTCTTCTGTTTTTTTAGAGCGTGGATCATTCTTCTGCCAGTTTATGCGATGGGCGTTTTAAAAGCACATCTTCTCCGGTCGGATAATGAGCTTTCACACATCCACAGTTTCTGACTTTTAACAACCCTCTGTCTTATTTTTAATCTTCACACTTTTAATGTTGTCTTAAAATGTGACAGATAAGTAGAGGGAGCTGGATAATTAGTATAAAGAAGACACTACTGTATTCATGCCTCAGGCATCTCTAGTCTGTGTGTGTGCATTTGTACATTCTGTGTGTGTGTGTGTGTGTGTGTGTGTGTGTGTGTGTGTGTGTGTGTGTGTGTGTGTGTGTGTGTGTGTGTGTGTGTTTGTACTGTTTTTGTCCCAGACATCAGACTGAATAAGAGGCTTTCTTAACTATCATTCCGATCCTTCCTCTCTCCTCCTCTCTGTCGCTACCCCATCCTCCAATGTCCTCAGAGAACAGTATCTCGTCATCCGTCAACTACTACTAGTTACTGGGCACACTGGCAGGGGAATCTGCCTTTAATTAGCATCGGCCAAAATCAGAAATCTCACTTCTAAGTTATGTCAGAAGTCAAAGAAATGAAACCCATTAAGCACATCCCCATGGGCGTTTGAAAAGAGAAGCCCATTTTCTTCGTAAAAAGTGTGTTGGAAAAGTCAAATAAGGCCTGATGCTGAACTACCAGCTTTTCCAACAGAGCAGATGAAACGTTCGATGTATGAAAGATTCAAAAGGGAAGGAGAAAAGTGAAATGAAATACAGTTAAGTTCAACATTTGATCACATTTCTCAGGTCAAACTTGTTCCCTATCAGTGAAAAAGGATTAAAAGCCAGAGAGTCGACAGAGTGTGCATACCAAATAGCAGCACAGGGTTGAAATCTGTCTCATCCTGTTCTATTATTCCTTCTCTTTTTCTATCCGTCCCTAGTGATGCATCAGTCGAATCCCCAGTGAGACACCAAATCAGTATCTGCACCTGTGCTACCCTTATTAAAAGCAGGGTTGATATTAGCCAGAATGATCACAAATGACCAACTTCTTAATCCCTGTCATTAAAAAATATAAGAAATTAAACTTTCTAAAGCTTTTAAGCTGATGATACACGGAGCAACTTTTAGAGCAATGGTGCTGGACAATGTTGCCATCAATGGTAATGAGTAAAGATTACTGCTGTAATCCCCTTCCCCCATCACTCCGCCACCCTCCCCGCACCACCGCTATCCGTTCAAAACATAGTCGGACTTGCCACCAGCAAGATTGCCCAGCAAAATTGCTCAAAAAGTTGCCCCGTGTATCATCAGCTTTAGAGCCCTATTTCTGTCTATAAAGCTAGTTTGTATATAAACGTCTCCACTTAGTTAAAAAGTAATGTGTAGTAACAGTCTCATGCTTTCTTATGAATAGGGGAATAATCCCAATCACTTTCACAGAGCAAAACATACAGTAAGAAAAGAAAACACTAGTATGGAGTCTGTACACTATCAGAAAGAACTTTGACTTTAGATGTCAGGATTGGATTTTAAAAAAGAATAAGTGGGATCAACGCATCCCTATGATGTTGTAGCTACTGATTTAAAAGGCTAAATTGTAAATACACTTCAGTGAAAACAAATCTTTCGGCAACAGCCACAGTGATGATGCAAAGCTTGGATTTGTTTCAGCTTCATCAATTGATTATTTTTGCCACTCAGGGACAGCAGAACAAGCTCACAACATTGAGCTCAAATAGACTAAAAACAAACAGACCTGCATTTTATGTGTTTCTCCACTCTTTTATTCAGGTTTGTCCTTTAATTTGTCCCACGTATGTAATAATTTGATCAATTCTAAATATAAAGAATTTCATTAGCGCAGCTTAACTTCATTTTGACAGTTTCAATGGTACATACGCTCAGTTTTACTTTTTGTAGCCGTTCAGGGGAAAGTCTTGAGTCTTTCATGTACGAGCGTCAGTACATTAAGTGGGATATTGTTTAACCAAGCAAAGAATCAGACACTTACACTGCTAACATGACTAATGACTCAGGCACATCCACTGATTTATGCTAGCCGTGGTAGAGGTATCATATGCAATGTGATTTATGCTAATCAGAATGCTAGCAGCCTATGTAAACATCAACAGCAGTCAGATCAAACACACCATTGCACTGTCGTCCCATGTGCTTCACTACATTAGTAATAGTATTTGTATTAGTATAGTCATTTCCATGCTAACTGTCACCCATTGTTGGCTGGCCTTTAACAGGGTGGACGCTATAGCAGATTAGCCTTTGGTGACCCTAAAATTATGGTTACTTTTCAAATTTAATTATGGGGATGGTTTCAAACGTAATTTAATACCAAAGAACCAGTAATTATTATTTAAAAAAGGCTATCGTCAGAGGAGCTGACACTGTTGGCCTACAACAAGACAGTGGTGGTTTGCAAAGCAGACGGCGTGGTTAGCTAGCCATCCATCTGAAATTATGCAAACACAAAATCAATAACGTAGATCAATAAAAAACCAAAAAGATTCTAGTCAAAAGCAGCAGAAATTACTAAAAATATGTTTTTATATGTTGTGTTTATGCATGCATTTATATTTATTTAGCATTAAAGCTATAAGTGTAGGAAGACTCTAAAGAGTGTAGGTTGAGGAGGCGACTCACAGATGGAGATGACAGAGGAAGGAGGCCAAAAGAAGAAACATACAGGTGGAGACAGACAAAGAAGAAAATTTCGGAGATGCAGGCCGAAGACGACAGAAGGGCTAATGAGATGAGAGCCAGAGAAAGGCAGGGTGAGAAAATAAAAAGAAAAGAACAACAGAGGAGCGGGAAGAAAAAGAAAGAGTCGGAGAGAGGCAGGGCTGGAAAGGGAGGCAGCGTTTCATGTGAAGCAGGCAAGTCAGTATTTGTGAATTATTGATAAGAAAATCTTTTACAATATTGAACTGAGCTTGACCCTAATGGAACGGCCATCAATAGAGAGAAGGAGAGGGGGAAAGTGGGAAAGAAGGGCATCAAGAAAGAAAAAAAATTGCCTCACAAAAATCTGCCCGAAAGCTGGTAGTGTTTTCTGACATCAGTGGATTTCTTACATCACCTTTTTATTTAGTTGCTCGGCTTTTATTTGTCCCTTGATAGACGCCACTTACCTTAAGGTAGCCCAATAAAAAGTTTAATTTCACAAATGCTGAGCACATTGGCACTGTTCATTAGATTCTCTACAGAACACAACAACAGAGCAAAGAGCAGACGTACACATGGAGCTTGCTGAGCGAGAATGGTTCGCTTGCAAATGCGATCAAAGTTGAGACATCAAGAGAAACAGCAGTTCTGAGTATTGATCACAACATACTCTACAAATCCAAACTGAGAAGTGAACAGCAGCACTGAATATAACAGTTATTTGATGTAGCTTGCATCCTTTATGCACACATGTAAGTCACTGTTTTTTCCATGTATCATTTAGGTTATAATTTATTCGTAATACAGGATAGATGCTCTTTAAACTGTACTATTTATGAGAGATCTCTGCTCTGTTTCACTGATGCTGGATCATGTTCAATTCATTATAATCAGTAATTTATAACAACTGCTCCCAGACGAGCAGCTACTTTCTAAGAGATTGTGAACACTGCAAATACCGGCTCGTGTTTTCTTTACACTCTGCACACACAGCTGTGGCTTAAGTCAATAACATTTTGGAAACTTTTAATTGGAAGGCTTTGTCTGACTTTACTATCAGACTTTGTTAGTTATTGACATATTTGTGAACTGCCAACATTACTTTCTGCGTGTGTGGTGTGATATGAAAGAACCTTTTGGGTTTAAATATTCCAAAGGTACACAACTGTTTCGCCATCTGGTTTGTCAAATCTTTGAAGTTCAATATCTTAGAACTGCATTCTCTGCAGAATAAGCCTCATATTTTCCAACCTTTCAACACAGCGCACAGAGTACATAATTCATTGTGTAACACGTGTCATCTTTAAAGTAAATAAAAAAATCAATGGTATAAATATTACACTAGGCAGGAGAGGATCGATGAATGCATACGGTCCCAGGGGCCACATATATAGACTGTATATATATGTATATACAGTGTTACTACAGTGTGAAATAGTAAATGAAGGTAGAAATACCTGCACCACACCAATGCCTCGTGAAAGAGAACAAGAAGAAAATACACCCAAGTGTAAAACAGGAGGTAAATTCAGACGGCTATTCTGTAGAGCTGAAAAGTCATCACAATAGATATCACATGCAAGAGGAACTTCACGTGAAATCATTTTTTGCGCTGGAAATATAAATTCATATATTCTTCTGTTCATCAATGTACATATTGTGCCAAAAAACTGCTTTTAGTGCTCAAATCTAGCTTGTATGCTTCCCCATGGGGTTGAAAGGGTGCTAAAAATAGATGTACTGAATCTTCTTTGAGGAAAAGTGGAAGACTGTTGCTGCCCCTCTTGTAAAAGATAAAATCAGCGCATTTCAGCATGAAAAGATCATCAAGCTTAGCTTTTATATGAATCACATTTGCACAAGCAGCTCATGCTCTGTGCTCCAGTCTTCTGTGCTCTTTGTCTCCATGCAGTGCTTATACTCACCCCATCTTTTGAGGTGAATGACTTGGTGATTGAGCATCTGGCTGACAGATTGCCTGACTTGCAGGCTGACTGGCTGTCTGATGGCTTTCTGGCTGACTGGCTGTCTGACCGACTGATTAACTAGTGTTCCCGCCTTAATAGCAGGGAATCAATAGTGTGGTCCAACTCTGCACTTTGCAGAATGACAGGCTCACTGCTGAATTGAGGACAAGGTGCTGGACAAATGCCAAATATTTGCCTGTGAGTATATGCATGCATACGTGTATGTGTAAAAGATTGCTGGAACAAGAAAGTGTGTGCTGGAATATACTCTAACTCCGTTAGCTAGCTTCTGTACACTTTAGTCTGAGCTGTACTCCTCAGGGAAGTTAAGAGCTAGAGCAAAGACTTTTAAGTACACTTGTTGGAAATCACTCAGGAGGTCGCACACTTAGAGAAAGCCAATTGACTCGTTTTCTGCAGAGGAGGTAAGCAAGATCATTTTGATTACTTTAATGGAGCTTAAGTTCTTCTACTGTACCTTATACAGTAAGAGCCTTCAGCAAAGTCCACTATAATGTCTCATTGTCTCATCAGCCCACTGTAGCAGGCAGTGTAAAAGTTAAAGATGTCAAACCCAGTACAGCAATACTCGAGCAAAAAGTCTGGAGGATCAATGTATTTTGTGCAGTGCAGTAAAATAAGGACATAAAGGCAATGACCTTAAGTTGATATGCATTTAATGCATGTATTTTATAACATGGCTCGTACAACAGACGTAAACTCCGGTCCGAGCTATTCTTCAAACCTTCAGTAACTGATTAATTGAGCAACATTGGCACTGACATGGAGTAATGTTTGTGTCCTGCGGGCAAATGTTCTATTCACTCTCTTTTTAGCTCTTCACCAACTCCAGAGGGAAATATCTGGTTCTTTAGCTGCTAAATTCTCCACTATGTTCACAAGCTAGTAGCTAACTTGTTTGCCATTTGGTGCTTGGCAGGTAACGTACAGTGGGTTATTACAACTTTTTCACTACAATAGTAACAGCAGTGGGCCATAAAACAAAACAGTTAAAAGACACTAAAAGGTCCTATAGAGTTGAGAAGAACTGCAGAGTCCAGTGATTATTCTCTGTTCTTTTGTCACTATGAGTGACCCCTTTCACTTTATAAATAGTCCTTTGATCCACTATTATTATAAAAATATTCATTAAAGCAGATTTAATATGCAGGTGTATAAGCAGAGAGCTATCTTTACAATTAAACATTTATCAGTATTCTCTTAATGACCAGAATTTCCTGCAGCACAAACGGAACTCCTCTACTAAACTACTGACTGCCTCCATTGTCCTATCAAATTAATACACCTTTATGAAATAAAACATGAGACGTCTTAAGGGAGAAAGGAGCTATTTCATACAGAAAATATAATGAATGAGGGGTTTTTTTTTTAAGACTGACTAAAGTGATTGCAAAGATGACATACCGTCAGGATCTGTCTGATGTAGCAGATGAGTGATGGATTAATGAGGAGGTGTGAACAGTTGCCACCTCCAATTAGTTAATATAACAGTTTAAACCAGACCTCAAGTCAGAGATCAGACATACACCTGAATGAAATTATTGTTTTGGCTACTTGGGGGCAGTGCAACAAGTTACACACAATACAACACAATATTGATCAAATATTAGCTAGTGTACAACATGAAAGTCATTAGGCCTATTTTAGGGGGGCTGAAGCCACCCTAACATGATCCTAAGCCCCCCCAAATAATAATAAGAAAAATGATCATTAGATTTGGTGGGGTTTATACAGTGCAGACATGTACTCAACAAAGAGAAGCAAGAATATTGATAAATACTATAGAATAATACCAATATAATTTATATTTATTGGCTTAAAAAATCCATCTGGTTGTTTCCTCTGCTTCATAATTTAAATACCTACTGTGGTGGGGCAATGGAACCCTGAGGGAGGCTGTCTTTCATCGCTGCTCTGCCGAGCTGCCAACCAATAGTGATGGTAAAAGTGACTCATTAAAATTAACTAATCTTATTTTGAGTCATTTCGTTCATTTGAACTAGGCTGGTTATTGCAGCACTGAAACCCTCTCGTTTGTAATGTAAAAAACAGCGCAGTTCTCAAACACGGAAGGCTACCTGGCTTGCTTCAATTGACAAGGTATAATGAACAAATTCACCTCTTGATCTTTCTGTATCATCATTCTGTGAAGCCTCATGGGGCCAAAACCAAATTTAAACCATGGAAAAACCACAGAAATATGTTGTCACTATTCAATCTCCACTATTTCAGCTAAATCTATATGCTATGTATATATAAGTATAATTACTATCATTATATCTCTACAGTGCTCATTCATATAGCCTAACGTCCCTATCCATGAATAACATCTATATATTAACATCATATTTGCTGGGAATATATTAAAGTAATAAGCTTGACATACTATATGAATAAAACACAGGTAGCATTTAAGTCACAGCCTACAGAAGAACTCAGTCTGGCCTAAGTGAATTCCCCCCATGCAGCGTTGATGTGTCTAAAAGCAAACATTACATGGGCGTCGGAACCATTGTATACCAATGCTATTGGACCCACTCACTTTTACTGTCTGTAATTCAGCACATCTGTTTTTCACTTTTCACAGTGTCATCAATCAAATCCATTCCACTTGAGGAATGCACTAATAAAAAAAACTCTATTCTACAGCCGTCACTTTGACGCTGCTGCTTCTTCAAATCCATTCCATTCGGCTCATTTAGAGTCCATATAAGTTAAACTCCATTCCTTGTTTTCACTGCTTGCACCTGCTGCAGTGCCTCAACACAGCGAGGTAAACAATGGATTTTAGCATACCTGCTGCTCAGGTGTGTCTTTGTGCTCACATACTGTCACTAAAAAGCCGCTTTTTAAGTGAACATTCATCATTTGTTCACCTGATGCTTTTAAAGGCATCATGTAGTCTTTGTTGCAGCACTGAATTACAGTTACACTTATAACAGAGTTATCTGACATTTTTGCTAGGCTAGCTAGGTGATATGATATTACATGAGAAAGTTGATCTACAGGAGAAACATATCTGAAAGCAACACAGAATGACTGAGAGCTGCACTGACTTAAGTTCTGTTGAGTTTTAGATTTTGAATTGTCATCTGCCACCTGAATTTTGTGTTTCCCTTTGCAGAAATAAAAACATTTCCACCAAAAATTGATGCAGGAAAGACAGAAATTGGTGCAGAAAAATTCACCAAAATGCAGGAAATTCAGTGTTTAATGCTCAAAATTTTCAGGTGGAGGACCCCTAGACCCTTCCCAAACTAAAGGATTCAGGATTCATGAGAGAGACTATTGTCATTGTATACAAAATACAATAAAATGCAGTTTAGAGTAAAACATTGAACTTAGTAGCTTTAAAATAGCATATAAGCAATAAGGATTTCTAGAAAATAGTGTTAAAAAAACATCTCTTGATATATACAGAGACTATATATATTTTTAAAAATCCTGGAGGAGGATGCACCCACATTTTTCTTGCTTCTGACGCCCATGTAACATTTCAGTAAGAGGAGAAATGGAAGGACAGAGTATGTCTGTCGCTTTTTATCTGGTAACATCTTGGCTTCTTCACTGGTTGTTGACAAGTGTAGTTCTAATACAGCAACAAAAGAAAAGCGAGTGCAAAGATTTTGCAAGCGCGGGTTACGCACACCCTGGGGGCAAAGCCCCCCCTGTCTTTCAATCCTAGTGACGTTCCTGTTGTACAATTGGGTTTATCTGAGCTTTTTGACAGAAAACAGCTGCCTGCTGCTTTTAGAAAATGATGCTGATGAGTCATGAGACTAAAACAAAACTGTAAAGTTGCTGTAAAACCAAACAATTGGTGTTACAAGAGTTGCAAGACGCTAAAATGCTCTTTAGATCTGAGGGGAACTGCAGAGTCGGATGTTTCTTCGTGGGTTTATGACTACAAACAACACCTTTCACATTACACGTAGTTATGTCATCCATTGTTAATATAAAAATATTGATTAGTGCAGCTTTAATGTCTGGCCTCACATGACTAATGATAACTGTGTACTTGGAGTTTATTTAAGTATTATGTAAATGGTGACTAACGGACGCCTGGTTTTACCAAATTAAGTGTCAACTCCCTAATGCTTTTCCAGAATCTCAGCTTCAGCTCTGACAAGGCGCGGATTGTGTCACTCTTTGATAAAGTTTCTTATTGAAATAAACACTTTTTGTGAAACTTTTTGTCAGAAATGTCAGCAGCAAAATCATTTGCCTGGTTGTGTTGTAGAAACCCCATTAGCTAATGTGAACTCTGACAAAGTATTTTGTCCCCATGCAGACGCAGAAGACGTAAATTACAAAGAGACAATGCTGAATTAATAGCAATAGGCAGCAGGCCACAATACAATCAATCATTTTTATAATAATCAACAGGCAATTTCAGTTTGTTGAAACCTCATTAGATCGACCTTTTTCATTTCTTGTTAAAGAGGTTCCCTCATCCTTCTCTAAAAAATATAATTTAGTTGCTGATAGGATTTTGAGAAGCATCACATTCTACCTGCCTCACATGAAAGTGCTCTTTCTAAAGAACTTTGTAAAACTGATTACAACTGGTCGATCGTCAGAAAGAAAATATTATTTAACTCAGTTCCTAACACGGCATGGTCAAGTATTTCCCTGATTAGCCGGGGATCAATGTAAATAGAGGTTAACTGTTTTAAATCCAATATGTGAATATCAGATAGATTTCCTCTCCTCTCTGTCCATCCTGCCGTGAGTGTGTGTGAGATAGTGTACGTGCACATGTGCTGCATGTGTGAGCGTGACACCAGAGTGTGGACACTTTGTGCTATCAAGTGATCACACCTACACATGCCGGCAGCCCATATGTGGGCAAACTGCTCTGTGCAGAGGCAGCTGTGCACACAGACAAGCAAGCTAAGAGAATCAATATCTTCTCAGTGAGCTGGAAGCCTGAAGGAGAGTACGACTATGTTACTGTTGTACACAGGTCCGCTTTTTTTATTGTATTTGTAGTGTAGTCAACCATTCTCATAGAGACTGTAGAGTTAGCAGCAAGATTCAGCGTGTTTAGAAACACTAAAACACAGTGGTACACTCAGTTTTCCTCTCAGGCCTCTTATGATGATCACTGTGTGTGTGTGTGTGTGTGTGTGTGTGTTATTGTGGTAGATGTAAAGCATATTGATTTTAAAGCAAAGCAGCCTTCCTAAAGCACACAAGCGAGTTTGACACAAATAGGTTCAGTCTTCTCTCTCCCGGAGCTCAGGCTCATTAAAACATATTACTGTTCTTGCCGTATAACTAAGGACCTACTTTGGGTGCCAGCCTATTGTTCCAGAAACTAAGATGTACACACACACACACACACACAATGGAGGGCTCATATTAAATAACAGTAAAGCAAGCCTTTCATTTAAAGTGACATTGTTTGGAATAAATACAGCATGCACACACACACAGATACCACACAAACCCACACAGGCACACACTCATGCAAACTGATATTTTGCATTCCCATACCATCTGCCTCTGTCTCTCTCAATTCAATCTACTTTACTGGCACAAATATTTGATCAGCAGTGTTGCCAAAAACATCTAAATACCCAATGATAATAAACATCAAATATCTATTGAATCCAAGTGTAAAATTAAATATCTTGGGCAGAATAGACTACAACATGACAAATATTTGCTTTTTTGTAAATTTATAGCATTGCCCCCAAAATTATCTAAATATATATGTACTATATGTTACGACCAGTGTTGGGAGTATGTCCTTACAAAAGTAGGCAATTGACCCTTCGCTAAGCCACGCCCCGAATACACAGCTGGCCAATCACAGCGCAGTAAAGGACTCGTCCTAACTGAGGTCCGACACTTTCATGGCTGCACTCCATTGACTGTAATGTAAAAAAAATAAATAAAAAAAGTAAAAAGTAATTTTCTAGCTTTCTTCTGCCGTATTTTTCCAAGATCTGGTCAAACGCTGTTCCTGGGGCACTTGTAATAGTTAGAGTCGCTACCCAGACTCTCTTTCCAAAACCTGTGGATTAATCCTAATGTGATGTTAGTTAGCTAACGCTAGCTAACTTCCTACTGAATGTAATGTAATAAAGCCCTACTCTTCTGCTTTTTAATGATTGTAATAATGAATAGGGGCTTACCCATCTTTACAGGGACAGTGTTGATCCTTAATATCGTTGTCTTTTGTCTCAGTGGGGAGTGCAGTAACAGACAGTGGCAGCGCAGACAGTTTGTCGGACTTAGCAACAGTAAATAAGGGGGGTGTCGCTTTTTTACTGATTTTTGCTGTAAGGCAGTAATATAACGTCCGTATCAAATATCTGTAATATTATAGCCGTTACAATCTCAGTAACTCGTGTTACAATGCATGTTGGGGGGGGGGGGGTTAAAATTCACCAACACCGTGAAACATTTTGGCACCAGAAAAACAAATCCATGAGTAAAATAGTAACGTTTTTTCCTGCTGAAAGTCGATGGTTGAGATTCTAGGCAGGTTGCAAACAACACGGGGAAGCTTGGCTCCTCCTAAAAAGGTGGCTCCCATGAATACATGATTTGTGAGATTTTGGGGGTCTCTAAAATATTGACAACATGCTATTTTTGCCCTGCATTTCTATTTTTCTGTATCTTTATCATCATAGATCATGCGTAAAAGAATTATATATGTGTTTTAATGATTCACTTTCATGATTAGGGAGGCTGCTGTCAGTGCATCCTGACCGATCCTGTCAGAGTGTCAGGAGATTTAAATAATCAATGAAGTTATGCTGCTGTACCTTCTGTGTAAATGCGCACAGCGTCTTTCTTAATGGGGAGACGATTCATCCTATTTCACCCATCTGCTACCCACCCACTATTAATCAGAATGTTCATTATTATTATGACAAAGACCCACCCGATCCGAGGATATAACTACGATCTGCACATCACTAGAGCCCACGTATGCAAGAACGTCTTACTATCTGAATAATGTGCCCATTAAATAGCAGTGAGAGTAACTCAAACGTAGTGTAAAGCATTACAATTAAGAGACACTAATGTAGTAATATAACTAATTACTCTCAAATGACAGTAACTAGTAATAACTATAATGTATTACATTTTTGGAAGTAACTTGCCCAACAGTCATTACAACTGTGATCTGACAAAGCCATGTTGTATGTCATTTGTCCAATAGGGATGCACAGACAAGGGCTGTATGTGTCTGTTTTTAGTTTGTTCTAGTTTATTTGACTAAAAAAATGTGGACTATGAGACTTTGAGACATTATGTCCAATACCTATTTCTGTTGTGGTTCTTGAATAATGCAGGAGTCCAGGTGACCAAGATAGAACCACAAACCAGTACAATAAAGACCTTTATCACCATTAGGGCTGCGACTAACAATTATTGTCATTATCAATTAATCTGCATCGATTCATCATAGTCTATAAATGACGGAAAATTTTTAAGAAAGTCCATTATAATTTTAACTGAGCAACAGTCCAAAGCCAAGAGTGATTTAATTTCCAAAAGCAGCAAATCCCCATATTGGAAAAGCTGGAACCAGTAGATGTTTGCTTGAAACAACAACTAATCGATTATAAGACTAATTACTTCAATGTGAAAGGATAATTCTTGGCACCACAGAACTTCAAAGGGGCTATAATTATTAATATTTTTGTATTTACACTGAATCACATGACTGCTTCAATGAAAGGGTTCGCTCAGCTCTATTGAGCTGCTCTGCTCTGATCACTAAAATGTTGCCCAGATGTTCCAGAAAACAGTGACGGATTATGTGAAAGACCACAGAGTCAACATGTGATTTTCAAGAGCCTGCATCTATTTGTTGGTGTACTTGATGCGTGATGCACAAGTAGGACCTGGAAAGTACTCATTGCTGCAGTGTGGACTCCTGCCCTCTGTCCACTTTATTAAACTGCTTCTAATTTGTGATTACAGCCTGTGAAATACAAAACAAGGTCAAAAATAAACTGGCCATGGCTGACAGATGTTGTGGCTACGCAGCTTTGCTGTAAACAGGCTCATAATTTTGGATGCATGCTGTAAAAGATCCAGAGATTCAAACTTTATTAAAAATGCTTATTGGCTGTTAAACCGTGGATACAGAGACTACTGACTGGCTGGCAGGTGTTGTGTATCTTGTTTTTGATGTAGCGCACTTAATATATGGTCTGTTCAACAGTACTTTGCTGTGTGGCTGTATTTAGATTAAAACATTTATTCTTTATATAATCGGATGTTTTTTTTTATGTTTGTCTACATTTTGATAGCCAACAGTGTTTTAATTGAAATGAGGTTTTTCTGCTCCCTGAGGTTTTAAACTGTGTTTGTGTAGGCCTGCAGAAAATTAAACAACAGCTGTTCTCTCTTGAATACTGGGACACCTCAAACATAACTCTCTTTGGCAAAATATTTACAGGCTAACTTAACCAGGGGCGTCACACAAAAATCTGGGCCCCGTACTAAAGCATACTCTATGGGCCCCTCCCTGCATCCACGGCTATTGGTTCTACTATCTTTATGGGCCTGACATGAGGGCCCTGTATACTCAAAACCAATATCTGAATACAGCCCGTTTATCTTTCTTGGTAAGTGGAAATGTTATGCCATTGATTGATTCCCTGCAAGTAGTACTTTCAATCATGGAGTGTACAAACTAGGATGGTATTATCTCGCTCATACCATGCATGGTAACAAAATTCCATATGTCCAATTAAAAATATCAGTTGTTAATTTATTCATATAACTAATTCTGTTTTGATATCACAAGCTACCAGCTTCACCGTGGCTAATTCTAGGTCCTCTAATAAAAGTCCTCTTTCCTCCTCATCGTTAGTTGATTTAGATGTTCAGATTCACACAAATATCGAAGACATTTTAAATTAAATTTGTGTGATTCTCACTGAGAAGCTGTTTATCCTTTTTTTTTTTTTTAGCTCCAAGCCTCGCTGTTGCTGTCTTTACCTAGAGTTTAATAATGGCACATTTATTTAGAACCACAAACAAGAATCCCAAATCAAAATGTTTCAGTGGCTGTGGTATAGAAGCGCAATAATGCACTCAGATGTGTCTCAGTATCTGAGAATAATAATAATTTAACACCTAATGGAGGGGCATTCTTCACCTGTGTCATCCATTATGTTTCTGTAACAGCGCCACCTTGTGGATTATTACCTGTATACTGTAAATGTCACTGACCTCTCTCTCTTTCCCCTTAGGGTGGCTCCATCCAGAACATCGAGTCTCAGCGTTGTCTGGAGCTGGTGGAGAGCAGACAGTCAGAGTTCCCTTTCCAGCTGGTCATACAGGACTGCACCGATCAGAAATGGACCATCACTAACATACTGACTGTCCTGCCCCAGTGAACACACACCAGCCAGTTAGTGTGTTGTGGCAGATTAATCTAGTTAGCGAGGAAGTTCAAGTGGGGAGCTCCGACAAAACCAAACTGACCCCGACCCAAGATCAACCATCACCGAGTTCTGTCGCACGTCAAAAAGAAATAATAGAAATGGACTAACATGCTGACCTAAGCAGCGAACCAAGTGTCCAAAAAATGAGCTTCAGTACCGGACCTATTTTTAACGAGAGTCTGCACAGGAAAAGATGTGCTTCAATCAGACACGGACCATCAGTAACCTAATAACCATTTTACACCAATGACCTGAGAGAAGAGACGCTCACAGATGGAGCCGGGGCTCTTAAAACTTCCCACTCTGCAATCGAAATGAGAAATATAGCCACTTGTTCCAAGGGACAGGCTCGTGAAATCATGTAAGCACTCTGGTTATTGCAGGAGCAGGCCTGCGATGTATTTTGGGTCCCCGTCCGCAGTTTGAGATAGAGCCTGCATTCCCTCAGTCTCATTGCACAATCACCATAACAAATTGAGTGAGCATGGTTTCAATATGTTTGTGTGCAGAGGGAGAAATGCAAGGTGAGCGACTGCACGCGTCCCAGAAACATCTAGCAGGCGTGCAGTACAAACTGGCTGATTGTCACACATGATGTGGCGGGGGCAGGTTTTGAGTTATTACCGCTACACACCACTTGACTCAGACTGTAGGCAGGACAGATGCTCCAGATCCCCTCAGTATCACAGAGAAGTTAAAATCTACCCTAAAAGACTCAGTCCACACTGGTGTTTTTAGTTATTTTGGCCAATTTAAAGGTTTTATGTTTAAATCTTCACCAAACACAATATATTTAAAAGAATCAAAGCTGTAGTTGTCCTGCCATAACAGGTATAATAAAACTGACACAAGAAGATGTTGATTTCACGCAGTCTGTGGACGCCCACACAGCCCTCAGAAGATGTCTAATACATCTCTAAAATAAATGAAAATGCCTGCGTGGGTGTGCAGGAGCTTTAACATAGCAAAATGTTCTGATACTAACTGTCCTATTTCAGGGGTCTCTGCTTTCAGAGTCCTGCTTTAGAATGTGGCGACCTAAGGCTGACCCCGGTCTATGACCACAGCCGAGAAATGCGTCATTCTTTTGCCTCGACTCTCTTTACGCCACATTGATGATCCTTGATCCTTGTTGGATAATGATCACGTAACTAAGTCCTGTTTACAAAGAAGTAAAGCTATGAAAAAGCCATTGAAAAAGTTGTTTGTCCTTGTCAGCAGCCTGAACATGTTGTTCTGCACTACATGTAGAATGCTCTGATGCACACTTTATGATTTGAGTCAATTTAAGTTATGTGGATACGTTAACTGAAAATGTTGTTTGCCAGTAAATTTGAAGGATAAATCTGGTTAGTCCAACTCGGGTCTTATTTTTGTCGTTTTCGCCATCGTTTCTAGCAGGTACTGTATATTAACATCGCGCTAACTGGTGAAGTGGCTCTTGCTGAACATGAGTAGTCAGATGTCCAAACAGGTTTTATTTAAGCACCAGTCAGACTTATTTGGATGAGAAAATGAAGTGTCTATGGTTGTAAACATCTGTCACGGTTTACCGAGCGACTTCCTGATTCAAATTTGACTGAGATTCTTTTATCTGCTGGATCCGATGAAGTTGGTCTCGAGCACAAGTCCACAAGTCCATTCTTAATTCAGGCTGTTTATTCACAAGTGTGGTCAGGATAACAGAAGTACACCCCAGTATCTGCATCAAAAAAGCAAACCAAGCCCCTATTCAATGTGCATGGACATAAAACTGCTCTATCTGAAAAGTGCCCTGAGATAACTGTTACTTATAGGCCTAATTTGGCACTATATAAATAAAATTGAACTGACCAGATAAGAGTAAACAAAATTTTTTTGTCACTAAATGCAATTATTATATCAAAAAAGCATAGTAAATATGGTTATTTTATATTTAACAAAACGCTTCCTGTGCCATGAGGGATAATTACTGACATTTCAGGTACGCTCACTTTCAGCTTCACCTTTGAATTAAGTGGTTTCAAAAACATGGCTACTATAGTGTTGACTGGAAGCGATCTGGATACAGGAGTCCAGTCGGTGAAGGCTGAAGACCAATCTTGAAGGTGGAGCGAAAAGGAGAGGAAAAGGAAAGATTCTGGACTGACCAGCATACACACACAACGCTCACTGCAAAGGCCGTCACAGCTCATCTAGAACCTTTCTCATCTTCAGACCACTCGTGCTTCCTGCGCCGTCAGATTTCTTTTTGGCGACGGCTTCAGTGAGTAAAACGTTAGCACAACTGATAAAAACATTGGCTAAAATTAAGAACACAAGGCTCAGGTTGTGGTAAGCCAAATTATCCTTTAAGCATCACATCTCATAAACTCTAGTATCGTGGAAATGTCCTGAGTGTACCACTGTTTTTATACTGCTTTGTTGTCTGTTTGAGTTACTCACTTTCTGAGCTGTTCAGGACAGCCAGAATGCACCGATAGTTTGGGGGAAGACCTCCCAGTGACACTATGATGAATCCTCTATCAAAGGAGTTTTCAAAGTCCTATGTGCGAGGCCCACCTCGCACATAGAAAACCTCTGCTCTATCATATCGTTTCAGGAGGAGGTGCAGGTACAGCCCGCCGGCCCCTCAGCCTTCCGAAGGACACATCTTATTAGTTTGTACACCTGAAATAGGACCCAGGCTGTCATTACATACTCTGCCTACACAGCTGCAACAAAGTCAAGCCCTGTCTTTGTGGGTTGTCAAAAGGTATTCTGGGAAATGTAGGACATCAATACTTAATTGTTCAGAAGTAGAATCAGATGAGGAGTAATGTAAAAGGAACAGATTGATGTTATATCATCTGTAATAGATGGATGGTATCTGACAGTGGACGAGCATCCGAGGAGCAATTTTTCCTTTAAAATTCTGCTGCTGCGTCCTCGAACCAGTAAATAGGGGGGTGTGGCTCAGGAGAAACAGCGGGTTGCCCGTTAATCTGAAGGTCGGCGGTTCAATCCCCGGCTCCTCCAGGCTGCATGTCGAAGTGTCCTTGGGCAAGATACTGAACCCCGAATTGCCCCTGGCGGCTGTTCCGCCAGTGTGTGTTTCTGTTTGAGCACTCAGTGTGTGTGTGTGTGTATGGTGAATGCAGATGTAGTGTAAAAGCGACAGCAAATATGCTGGAGTATGTGTGCCCTATTATTTGTTTTGTTCGATAAATGCTTTTGTTTTGCTTAGAGCTCACAATGAAGAGTACCTTCTTCTTCATCATCGAGAAATGTGCCACTGAAAGATGTGTAATTAAAATAAATCCATATTAGACATGTATGCAGGTCTTATGTATGGAATTACATTTTTGCCTCAACTCTGTGCTCACAATGGGACAATTTTAGCACAGAAAAAGACTTTGGAGAAGTTATTATCTCACAAAGAATAATTTCTTCACAAAATACAATTTATGTGCATGCAAGAAGGAGGAATTTGACACGCAAAGAGCTGTAATTTGTTAATATTATATTAATATATATATATATATATATATAATATAATATATTAATAGTAATTTGTGCCTCCTTTCTGAGCATGTGATGGGACAATTTTAGTACAAAAATCAATTTTAAAAATTATTTTGTAGAGAAATGAGCATAAAAAGAGTAATTTCTTTATTTGTCATTATCATTTGTCTGCAAAATATAGTTTATGTGCATGCAAATTTTTCTGTTCTTAAAGCCCCATTGCTTGCACAGATATAACACCATACAGATTGGGCGTTTGTGACTGAGATATTGTGTGGATGTATGTTTTATGTATGAGTACATTTTGCTTTTGCGGATTTGACATTTGCATATACTACTGCTAAACCATTTGCTCTACATTTACAGATCTCCAAAAGTTACACACTGTCATAAAGCTTTTAATTAAATACAACTGCTTTGCAATCAATCTCCCAATTATTCAAAGCCCCGCACTTCAGCAAGCTTTATAAATAATTAAACACAAAAACAGGATGAACCAATTCATTATTAATCTGGCTATTATGTATTCAAAAGTTGTTGCTTTTCAATCACAGCCCACTAAGGTACCACTAACACAGTGATAATGCAGTGGCAACTTGTGGAGGACTGGAACTGTATCTATCGGCTACTGTGTAGCATCTGTTACCAAACCTTCTGTTGACCTTCTGTTGTTTTTGTGGCTCAGGTTTGTGGATCCTGAAATTTTAAAAGTATCTCAATTTTTGGGAAGCTCTTAATATATATAGTCATGAAAATGTCCAGGCTATTTTATTAGTGTATTTAAACTGGATATTTATAAGTACCAACAGTAAAAAATGATGATGGCAAAACTTGTCCTGTGTGACCGTCTCTTTCCACCTGCAATGAATATTCAACACATTTGATGCTGCGGATGTTGGGTTAGCATGCTAAAACATAACATCTGCCCTTACATAGTAGATTAACTGGCTTACAGATTTAGAGCATTGAATATTAAAGACTGTGATGGAAGAAGTAATCACATTCTCCTGAAATTCCACTAAAATACTATATTATAGGCAAATGTCCTGCATTTAAAATCTGACAAGTAAAAGTGTTCATTATCAGCAAAATGTAAACCTGCATTACTTTTTAGGCCACAAACACAATATTGACCTTAAAGTTAATATGGTCAACTGCTGCTGATTTACACATCCAGCAGACACAGAGCAACATTAGCACTTTTAAGCTAATAAATGTTCATCTTTCTTCACCAGCTGGTCACTAACTTTTTCTGCCAGCTGCAGCAGGAAAGGAGGTTGATGAGGGCAGTGAGACTGAACCAAAAACAGTAAAGCTACTGAGGATAAAACCAAAAGAATGAGCTGAACGACGCTAAAATGCGTGTGTTGTAGTTGGTGTGGTGTAGTGAGTGAATTTTAACTGCTTAATATAATGCTGGGTAGTTTAACATTAACTACAACAGTAACTACAGCTGTCAAAGAAATGCAGTACGGTAGAAGAAAAACTTACCTCAAATTTGTACTTAAGTACTGAACTTGAGTAAATGTACTTTGGAAGACTGCATGATATACTGATTGATTGTGTCATCATAAGTTTTAATCTGATGATTTGAAAAACTGACAGATTTTAGCATTTTCTGACAATGCCTTTAACCATTTTCAACTGCCGTGGACACTGAATTAAAGCAGATACTTCATTAATGTAGATATGTGATAATTCATAAATGTATCAAATAAAAGCGCGGTATACAAAAATACTTGATCAGCTGTAAAGCCCTGATGCTCTATCATCCCCTCGTTTGTTCCCTACCACGTTACTATGTGTGTGTTCTGAATAAACATAATCTATTAATAACAGAAAGATTACATAAAAGTCATCCGGTAAAAGAAATGAATGACATTTCTACTACAACCGCCTTGTAGTCTCACAGACTCCCGCTTCTTACAACTCAGGAAGTAGCTATTGCGTTAAAAATGTTTTGAAACAGGTGAAGGGAGAAAATATTGCGCAGTGCATCTAATCAAAATTACATCTAAAATGGTTCACGTCTGCAGCTACTAAATTCTACATGAGCTTCATAGACGCAGGTCGCTAAGTGGGAGACAGGCATTTTCCTGTGTGTCTGCGTCTCTGCTGAACTTGGAGTTAGGCATCATAAAACATGTATGAGATGGCACTGAGCACTGCTAACATCAATCCCAGTAATACTGCTGTTTACTCTCCCACTGTCTTATAAAAGCCTTCATTTGCATGCACACACACACACACAAACACGCACAGACATGCACACATTTCACAATTTATGTCACCATTTTACCACGAGGAAATGAAACAGAAGTGGCTGCTAAGGATGATTTGTGATTTCCGAGGCCCTTACAGTGTTGAGGGCAAAGCATTCTATGTAACGGATTTATAGTAATCTCATAAGAAGATGGATGCGTTTCACTATGGTACAGATTAATCTGCACATCTTCAGCACATATTCATAGTTATTTTAATTACTGCGACTTTCTCATTTTAACGATTTCTTTATATATTTGGGGGCAACAAACATTGAAATGATATCAAATTCTTATATCACAAATGTATGGTACTGTAGATTTAGAAACTCGTATATCAGTCTGCAGATCAGTTAGCAGAGGAATATTGGGCTTTTATCAAATTTTGTGCCATTTATGTGTCTCACTGTTAATATTGCTGAGATGCCTCCCTAAACAGACCTACAGAAAAGGTCTATAAAGCTTTCAACTGAAGTGTATTTCTGGTACAGACTTACAACATTTTAACAGTTTTTTTAAATGTAGTAATTATTACTTTAAAGGCACACATGTAATCTACAAAATGGAGACTTAACTTCACTGCAGTGAGACTTGACTTAGTGAAGACTTGAAAGAAACATTCCAGTCTCAAATTTTCAACTGGTAAATTCCCAATTCCCAAACAGTAACATATAAATGATGCATTGCCAAACTATGGTTACAAACTATTATTAAAATTTTAATTATTAAATTAAAATTATCTATAAAGCACTGTAAAAGCTTTAAGGTCTTGAAAGACTTGACATGGACATCTCTCAATCGAGACTTGATTTGATAACACTTGAGACTTGGCTTGAGCCTTGCTTTGACAAGTCGTGGGATTTCACTTGACATGGATTTGTCTTTGTCAGCTTTCTCAGACTTGACTTGGATTTTGAAAACCAGCTCTGAGCTGTTGACACAGTGGAGGATTTTAGCCTCTTATGATGGTCTGAGTACTCTAAAGATTTTCCACGCTGACAAGTATAAAACACTGCAGACCAAAGGAAAAAAATGGAAACTTTTACTTGTGCAGTTTGTCTGCTGTAGTTACGCTAAACTGGGGGCAGATGTGTGGGCCTCTCCAGCCTCACAACCTCCGAGTATACACTAATTATCACCTCCAGGCAACTTCCTACTCTCTCGCTAGCCCACTGAGGAGCTGGATGGACTCTTTCTTCCTCAGATCACTCTGTCTTTATCCTCTCACTCCTCCTCGCCTAGACCTCTTCCTTCCCTCTCTTTAATTCACTTTCCCCCCGCTGCCTCCCCCCCTTTTAATAGATACCATTATAGAGAAGCTGCGTCTTCACTAAAGAGAAATCCATCCGTTAACACAGTGCCTTCTTAAAGGATTAAAGTGATGCATGAGTATGCCCAGGCATCAAAACAGCTTTACGCTTTGTCTCCATAAGCGATAAAGCATTTCCATGCATGACTTGCCATAAAAGCTGAAACCCTGCACCTATATTGTTAGGGGGAGTTACCATGAACACCTCATAAACAAGTCTCAGAGCCTCTCATAACATCAAAGGCATTGTAAAGACTGCACGTCCAATGAGCCGTGAGCATGGCCAATAATAAACACACACACGGCCGCGCAACAACGTAGCACTTAACGGCAACTGGGTGATTAAAGCCAGCGAGGCTCTCTGGGGCCTAGAAAGGGAGCGGTAATGATGCAGCGTCAACCTTTGCTCAAGCCTCATTGGCTCACGCTTCTGCTGAGACTTAATTGAAGGGTACACTTCGTTAACACTGTTGCCAGGTGACCACAGAGGCCTAATCGAAGGGCAACGCTTCATTGGATCTGTGCCTGTCCATCAATCAGGCGCATTAGCTAGAGCATAGCTTTTCAATGTTGTTGGCAGTGCAACGTGTTGACTGGAAGAGGGAAGAAGTGCAGGATGAAAAGAGAGAGGAGGGGAAGAAAAGTAGAAACAGGGAGAAGATAAGGGGTGCAGAAAGAGGAGGGAAAGGCACGAGTGAGGAGGATTAACGGTCCGTGGGAGACAAGAAAGGCGGGAGGGGAAGGGAGTCCTTGGGGATCTGATTATCAGATTAGGCAGCAAATGCTACGTCAGCAATATTTCAGCATGGAAATGAAAGCTCTCCTGGCAGGAAAAAAAGCCTAATCTCCTGTTTCTAATTGGATGAAACCTACGCTCAGCAAGGAAACTATCAGAACTCAAACTCAGAATGAAATGACATTGAATTCCCGTGCGCCATTCAATTTCCCACAAAGATTCTCATTTTGTGGGATAAGTTCCTGTGGGCCACATATAGGAAACTCAAGATTATATTAATATTTTGTTATATTAATATTCTAGTTCTGTGTGTAGAGCACAGATAACATTGAAAGTATTAGTTATCATTGCAGTTAGGCAAACATAAATTCAGCTTGCTGAATCCTGGGGCAGGTATGAAGTTGACTTGTAAGTGAAATGAAGGCTTTTACTTTGTTAATATAGTAGAAACTGGGGAGGGATAATTTGTCATTACCATAAACTCTGTATATGGGTCAATGGTAATTAGACTAATGAGTGAAATTCTATTATGCGGTGAAAGCCTCTGCAAAGGTGTGCATCCTTGAGGGATTCACTCTATCGCTATAAAACACACAGAATGGAACACCATTCACCATGACAGCTGCCTGGAGAAAAAAAAAAAAAGGAAGAATGAAAGAAGCATCAAATATCACCATCAGGCTGTGAAAGCTCTGTCGAGTCTGTCACTGTCTCCTCACTACAAACCGGGAGAGCAAACCTGAAAAATGCCCCCTGAGGCAGTCAAAGAAGCCTCCACCAAGAACTCTTGTATCTGTGCACAGGTGACTGGCTCTGAGAAGGTCAGCAGAGGTGTGGGATTGATGAAAGCTCTGTCAAATATCACTGGGAGGAGTGGGCTTGATGAAGAATCTGTCAGAAGACACCACTGAGGCTACGAAAAGCCCCCCGCTCAGCTGCTCCAGAGTGCCGCAACGCCTGCGCTGTTGCCTTCCAAGCACGGCTCTTTCTCCCACTCGTAGGGAAGTACAGACGGGCATGAAAAGGAGCTGCTGTGAATTGTTCATCGCTTCCCTGTCTCCAAGGAGCTCCTGCAAACAGAAAACACACCATGGGTGGAAAATATAACACAAACAATCTCCCAAACTGGAACACGGGGCCTTGTGCACACATCCATGAAGGTCTGATGCACTGAGCCAACTTAAGGCAACATTGTGCAGAGCTGCATTCAATGGCAGGGAGATTATGAGAGATCCTTTCCCCTGCCCACAAAGCTTAGAAGTTATTAGTGTTGTAACAACCCTGGCAGGGACCCGCTAACTTCCCTGCCAAGTCCAAGCCGCCGGTTGGTGAGGGGGCTGTGCTGTCACCGGGGAAGCGTGAAGCCTTTTTGGACACACTCCCTGTCAAGTTTTTTCAGATATCTGAGATATTAGTCCGGGCACTGTGACCAATGGCTTGAAACCAGGACAATCCACAGTTACTGTACCCTGGTATTTGTCATTGATGTCTACCCATCAGGCCATAGCAGTGATTCATACTGGAGTCAGCATCCTCCCCAACATGTGCAGCAACATGATTATGGCAAACGCAGCATCACACTGTGTGCTACATAGACCTCATTTCCATTGCAGCTGTTGGCCTAGCACAGAACCCATATAGCTTATCGTAGAGCAGAGGACTGACAGGAGGAAGGTGCAGTGGAACAGAGAGCTGAAGTCCTGGCGTACTATCTCTCAATGTGGGGTTCTTTCATCATCGTCTTTCTGAAAATGTGAAATGTTTCTGCTGGTTTATTATATTCTGAGATAAATGAGCATCAACTACAGCACTTGCTATTGTTACCCTCTGTGACTTTAAACTTGCATTAACAGATTTTTTTGACCACATGGGGGCAACAGAAACAAAGACGCCTTAATTAAAATGGCCTATTAGCATTCATTTGTTTGTTAGGACTAGCATTCATTTTAGTGTTTGTGTCCACCTGGTGAATGTAAGTCCAATATTCAGTCTACTTGTAGCTTTTCAGCTTTGGTCTCCACCAACGCCTGAGGGATGTAGCCGGCTCTTTAGCTACCAAATGCTCTGTTATGTTCATCAGCTAGTTTCTCACTTTGTCTGTCTGGTGTTTAGTGCTCGGCAGGTAGTGTACAATGACTTTACTTCTGTGTTTGTTACTATGACAGCGTAGCAATGCTGAAAATACATAATTCCAAATGTTGGTTTCCCCTTTATGCTCCATTCACGCACATCCCATTTGCCCACAATATCTAAAAATTTCAACAGGAAGCCTGACTCAAACATAGTTTTTTTTCTCACTGAGCTGCAGCTTGCAACTGCGGTCTGAACATTATGACATGAACACGGCAATATCCATGATATCCACCATCGCCCTCTTCTAATGTCATCTTGTAAACTTTTTCACTTTTTCTACTGTCTATAAGACATATCTGAAATCCTGGTGGTATTTAAACCACAGATGTCTCAGAAATATTAAAAAAGCAATGATAATACATTTCTAAAAATGTACTCTGCTTATCTAGACATTGTGTGGTTCACATTGTATGGACCGAACCACACTTTGTACTGTTTAAGAAGATTATGCTCCAAGACTGGACTTTGGACTGACTTCATGTTCTTACAAACATCTATGTGATTTCGAACGGGAGGTGGGGGTTCTTACTTCTGGAAGAAAACACAAAAGTTAATGTATCTCTTTGTCCGAAACATGGCTTGAAAATGACAGTAATCCAGTCTTAGCTCTCTTGGCACAGATAATATTCCCTCCTAACATCTCTCTTATCACCACAATGAAACTTTATCAGCATTTCAACAGCAATGTTGTGTTAAATCAGATCGGACCATCAGGACTGTCAGTGGCTGGCTGGTCATGTCCAGATGTTCCTCAGAATATATAAGACTTCTTTTTTGCCTGCAATTGGCTCTAGAATGATCCAACTTGTGTGTTAGGATAAATATTTGATTTGGATCTGCAGAAGATAACACTGTTTTTATGGCCTTGGTGTGATAACTATTTACTGTTGTACTAACTGTAAATCAAAAGCATCTTGTATGTAACTCCTTGTTTTATGTCTGGTGACCACTTCAGTTTCACGTTTAAAAGGATTTGATCATTTCTGCTACAGTATCTTGCGGTACATTTTGGCTTGAACACAGGTCATCCTCTTTTAGTATTATTTCAGCCCCAGTGCTCTGTGAGATATGTCAGAGATGATGGATACCTCTCATGAGTAAACAGAGCAAACGAAAACAGGTACACAGCTACAACTCTATACTGGTGTATTCAAGGCCTGGCAGCTTGGAGAAAAAGAAAAAATACTATATTAGCAGGTCTGTCATGTACCAAGCAGAGGGATATATTACAGCTAGAAGCAGTTTTAAAACAAGTTGGGGCCCTGCCAAGAAAGTCTCAGAGCAATATCTTCAGCCATATGGATATGGGAATGCATTCTGCACTGGCTGGCACAGGGACTCTGACAATATTTAATACTGTGTTGATATAACCTTCTGGGAAATCATGCTCAGGATGTCTTTGGGGCTTAAATGAAAATACAGTTCAAACGGTGACTGATGTAAAACTCACAAAATATGTACCTACATTAGTTTCTTCCACTTAATACAACTGATTTAGTAGAGTGATTGTATTATTATTATTATGACAAAATGGAACACAATACTGTATTTCTGCTATATTACTCACCGAGGCTAAACTGCACTCACTAAGGTGCGATGCATTAATGAAAGCAATGGATGGAAGGAATGCAGTGTCTATTGTAGTCTAGCTTAACAAATCAATGCAATTCATATTGTTTTAATGTTCTTTTTCATATTCTGAACCCGGTTCCATATTCTGGTCAAATCACACACGGAAGATTAACTTCACTGAGCTGAACAGCGCAACACTGCCACCATACGGACAAATGTACAAACAGACACTCTCCAACTCATAGTTATGACTATAATGACAGTTATATCAGATATAATATATATGCGACCATAAACAGTTTACGAGATAAGCTATTACGGTGATGTTAAATATTTGTGAAAAGGGGTTGCTAAAGAAATTAACACGTGGAACCAATACTGTGTTCAGTTAACAGGAAGAGGACTCATATTTCGGTTGCACAGTTTCTGTACAGGCGCTTCCTGTCGGGGAGTGCTCGCTAGCTTGTGGAGCAGTTTTGGTCATGTTTCGGAGTGTTTTGGGTAGATTGGTGACAGAAACAGTTCGTGTTCACCGCCATGGGAAGACCGGTCCCTTAAACCAGAGGGTGACAGCCGCCTCGGTGTCGGTCAGGAGCCTCTCAGGCGTGAAGGACGAAGCGCAGCAGCCTTTTGACACCTCCCTGCTTGAGTTCCTGGTATGCCCGCTGTCCAAGAAGCCACTGAGGTAGGAGGACAGATACAACTGGGCAAAGTAATTTAGGCAGATGATGATGATGATGAGCGGATGAAGCCTAATGAAGCTTTGGGGCTGTTTTTCTGTGTGTGCCGAAAAAAGATCCAAAGCTTCAAGCTCAACAAACACAGTGACATCTAGTGACTTGCGAAACTCATAGCAGCCGACTGGGGCCAAAGCACAACACGTCGCTGATCATAGTTAGTCTCATATGTGTGTAATAAAATTCCAAGAAGCCCGCGTGTTATTATTAAATTTGTATACTTTGGCTCAGAAGTGCTGAATTAAATGTAGATGTTTCTACGCAATATGTTACAGTAAAAAAATAAAGTCATTGTCCAACCTACATAATAAATATTTTTGTTAAAATGAATGCACCTGAGTTGTGGCCGTGTTAACTCCATGGTTGATTTTTCTGTAACATTTCATGAGTCAGATTTCTCATAACAGTTACTTGTGATTGTGTCTTTCTAGTACGTCACCACATTTCTCCAATATCCTCTTCTCTCCACGTCCCATTCATGTGCCGACCTCATAGTTTAGCTGAATGGAGCTCTCTCTGACGCACCAGTGACGTCTGAAGCTTCGGACGTCATCAGCCGATCGAAACGAGCTTTGGGAGCTTCGGGATCTTCGGGGTCATCTGCCCATTTCTAAAATTTAGGTTTATTGCTACATCGTTGGAGTTACATCACAAAGCCGCGATGACGGGAAACATTTCATACTGTTGTCTGCTTACTTCATGGTATTACTTTACGATCGTACATTGGACGTTTCGGGTACAGACGAACCTTTATTTCGTCCCAGGCACGGGGAAACATTAGTGAACGTTTTTTTTTTTATGTTTCAATTTCATATAGCCTATTTAACATGTTTCATGACTCTACTGCAGTACACATAATAAAGCAGGTCTTTCATTCATGTTGAAATTTCGACGTTTAAATGCATTTCCACCTAATAAAGCGCTTTTTCCCTCTCTTGCAAATCACCAAATCAGTGAACTGGTGTTACACGAACATCTGTGGCTCTCTGTTTTCTCTCCCTGCTCTCAAAAGCATGTGACCTTGTTTCTAAACAGACAGTTTTAGCCATTAAATCATCACCACATTTGGTAACAGCATATCAAACACGGTAGTGGGGAGTAACGGTTGCCAGGTGTTGTGGGAAAGATGACGTCAGCTTTCAGTTGAAATAAATAAAAGATTGACTTTGAAGACTGGTGTGGCTCTTGTCTCTCCCCAGATACGAGGCTAAAACCAATGAGCTGATCAATGAGGAGCTCGGTATCGCCTATCCCATCATTGGTGGCATCCCAAACATGATCCCTCAGGAAGCCAGGCTCATCCAGAAAGACACCAATATCTCGACCACACCAGTGCAAGGGTAGAAACCCCACGACCGTACCTTCAGCTGACCCAAACCAATCAGACCGGACGTTGTTGTGTTTTAATGGACTGAAAGAGACAGTACCTATTTAACACTGTAACTGGACTGCTGCACAGTGAGAACTTGTACTCAGATATTTATTTACTAGGGTAGTACCCTGTGTCAGAACCCATCTGCAGGTATGTTCTCCCTGTCTGTGATGGTGGGGCTAGTCCCCATAGTGTCTCTCTTTGGTTTGTTCTACTCTGCTGCAGTGGATGAGAACTTCCCACAAGGCTGCACCAGCAGCAGCAGTCTGTGTTTCTACAGCCTGCTGCTGCCGGTCACCATCCCCGTCTACGTCTTCTTCCACCTCTGGAGCTGGATTGGGATCAAGCTCTTTAGACATAACTAGTCTGTTCTGACTCTGTTCTGTTAAAAGAAGAATCCACCTGAACAGAGCTTGAGCACTATTCAGTAATTTATTGGGGATGTGCCTAGAATTTCTGCTACCCATTTAGTTTCTTAGGTAATAAAAGGTAAAACTAGATGTCACGTCAGCAGCAGAAAATGTTGTTTTTCTCCACGAGGCAGAACTAGACAGGACATGCTGACAGAGTGAGAGCAGCAAAAAATCTATTACTAAAGTTTTGTTAATTTTGACAGTAACCATAGGTGGATTTACATTACTAAGCAATAATATACATAAAGATTTTTTCTTTTGAATACTGGTAGTCGTCTGGCTTAGACTACAGTATGTTATAGTAATATGTTACAGTCACAACAGCTACTAAACAAGCTCCTGTTGGCAAGTTTTGTCAAAGTAGCACAGTAAATCCTGAACATTTGGGTGTTACAGTGTGATGTTAGTTATTCTGAACTGGATGTAGTTGACACTGTTTGAGCCGACATGGAAGGTTTACTACGGTATTTGTCTGTCATGTGACAAATTTTTATTTACATTGCTATGGAGGTGAAATTAATAAAGATATTACATTGAAGCTTCACTGTGTGATTTGGAAAAACACTGTTAAAACTCTTACACTGTATATGTCACAGATTATACAGTAAGTAAATTACTTTCTTCGCAATAAATAAACTTTAATAGATTAAAGGTTTGCTTTCATACAGAACAGATGACGAACAAAGCTATGAATTACAATTTTATGTCATAGATTGCTAAAAACATTCAAAAGTCTGTCACTGAAACTGATATTCAAAGGAGGAACACAAACAACCTGTGTGGACTTGAACCATGTAGCAACAATTTAAATGAAAGCCTAACTTGAAAATTCAAACAATTGACAAATACATAAAGTCATCATTACTACAATAAGGAATATGTCAGTTTTCTCCGCAAGTTCATTTTGGAATAGATTTACTTTCTCTTGTCCTATATATTTTTCCTTTTCATGTTCAGAATAAAATCCATCATGACTATTAGACCTTTCTACCGTTTATCATAAAGGGATTGACGGACACTGTTAACATCACACCTTTCTACTGATCTGATCCCTGGCTGCTCTTTAAGGACATACGCTGTTCCAGACTTTCAAGGGAGTCCAGCAGAAAAGGTAAGAATGTGACAGCAGGTTAGTGTATAGAAACCTTCATTTCCATCCCTCCGTAAGACCTCAGTGGCCCTTCCTGCTTTTCACCTCTCTGCTCTGAACCAGTTTCATCAGTGGAGACGCCGGTCTAGGAGACTGTCCCTCTCCTTTTGTCTTGAAAAAGAAGGACTCGTTGAGTCTCATCTGGACTGCTCTGACCTGAAGTCAAACAGAATGTCATTTTGTTACTGAACAGTGACAAACACTTCAATGACCCTTTTAGCAAATTATTCTGATTAACACGAAACCTTTTTTGTCATTGTTTCGCCACGACAGAAAAGACCAAAACACAATAAGTCCATCTCTTAACACATTCCGACGTTCCTGCGCTGTCTATGGCTCTCAGCCTCAAGCCCATTGGTTCTTACTGAAGATGTGAATCTTTATAATTGGTCACATATAGTCCCATTTTCAGCTCCGTCATTTCCTAAAACATCTAGGCACTGTAGTTCTTACCAAATCTTATTCAAACAGGAGTAAATGATGCAGGGGTCAGCAGTGATGTTCATTGTTTTACAGGCGCAGTGGAGACACAGGTTTATATAGTATTCATGTTTTGTTTGTTAGAGTATTATATGTTTGTGTATCTTACTTCATTTAAATATAAAACTGATTTAGTAAATTGGTTGTTTTATTGTGTCTGAGGGCAGACAGATGCAGATTTGACTCTTGTGTTGCACTACACGACTACACACAGTATATGATGACTCCCTATGGTTGAATGGATGTTCTGTTGTTGCCACCTTGGTGTTGGATAGATGGTTCTAGGTCATATTTATTTGGATTTCCATGAGCTTTATATTTACATTATTACCTATAGCATTTGTGATGAATCATGTAAAGGTTTTGATGCAACCCATAAAAGGGAAACTACAGCTTTGCAGGGCCATATTTGGCCCAGGAGCAGCTATTTGCCTACCACTGAAATAGTGCATTAATTGGTGACTTTTTGAAGCGACGGACTAATACACATTTGGTGCACTAGCTAGTATTTACTGTACAGCACCAATATGTTTGTTCATGGTAATGAAGGTACATGTCACACCATGACTCGCTGGTGTGTTGTTAATAGTTTTTTTGGCAACAATGGAGCTTTATGGCTCAGATGCATCAGACACAGTACTTGTTAGTAGGATCAATTCAATGTTGCCAGCCTTGTCCTTAAAGTGTAGTGATGAAATATTGGTTCAATTTTCACATCATCACATGTGGATTTCTAGTCAGATATATTTTCTTTATAAAAGGGGTTTGAGAGAAATGAATAAGGCACTGTAATTTTAAGATACACTGATTTAGCTATCCTTTTTTCTCTGTAGGCATTTGACAAAAAAATAAGAAACGTGTGAATATTGTAGATTGTGCAAGATACAAGATATTTGATGGCTGTGTGGGCCAGTGTGACTGCAGTGCACCACCTGGGTCAGGTCCAGCTTGCCAGTGCGACAGGGGGGCTCGGTGTCCTCACTGGAGGTTGTCGTGTCTACAGACTTGGGCTCGGACTCTGACAGGGGGCTCAGAGTTGTTTCACCTTTACCTTGTGTGCTTGCAGACCTAGGGTGTGGACCGGGAGGCTCTTTCTTTACCTCTTCCTCCCTCATGTCCGAAGAGCATGATGGATCTTTTCTGGCCTTCTGCTGCAGGCTCAGGTCCAACGGTTTCAAGTCCTCAAAGTGCAAAGTCATTCTAGCTTTTTGGCAGAAGTTGAGGTAGGAGCAGAGCTCAGTGGTGAAGAAGTTTTCTGTCTGTGTGGAGGTGCTTGTCGTGGACTGTTGGCTTGAAGTACAGGAATGTTTCTTTGACTTTGCAACATCCAGGGAGGAATTTACATCAATTGGCACATCCAGGTAAGGATTCACCGCACGTTGCTTTATATGTACGGGACGTGATAACTCTTTCTCCTTAGTAAGGTTTGCGTTTAGCTCCATCTGTGTCTGAAAGGATTTTCCCTTCTTGGGATTCTGATGGGCTTTGTTGAACTCCTCTTCTTCATCTGTGAACCTGAGTACCTGGACTGTCTTTGGCTTTCTGGGATGCTGGAAATTGAAATGTGATTCTTGTGGACATTTGTATGATCCTTCAAGATTCTCGTCTTGCTGTGTGAACATTTTAGGAATTGTAGTGACGGCTTTGTCACTGGCTTCACCACTGGAAGATTCGGAGGGCGATGCTCTGAATGTCTTCTGGGTGATAAACAGGTCCTGGCTGTTTATATCCTGGCTGTTGCACTGGGAGTCATTATCCTGTGTTTGTGCCAGGCTGTACCCTGCCACCGTGACCTGTGAACAGCTCTCCCCACCTCTCGCAGCTTCTGAGAGGGTGCTCTCTCTGGGACACTGCAGAGATGACGAGCCAAATTTAGGACGTTTGACGCGGATGTAGCCTGGGGATAAGTCAAACGCCACTTTCTTTTTTCTTTTGGTTTTCTTCTTGGAGTCCTGAGTTACTTTTAGCTTGTCATTGTTGTGTGAATTTGATGTTTCAGGCTTCACGGTAGGTTTTGCTTGTGCAACACTGCCCTGTGTAAAAATAAAACTGTTACCTAGTTCCAAAGCCAATCTGCTTTTCTTCTTTTCTTTTTTCTTTTCTTTCATCCCCTTCATTGCTTCTTTGAATTTCAAGTTTTTCTTTTTCTTTTTCTTCTGGACACTCTCATCTGTTTTCACGGTTATGTTGTTTTTTGTTTGCTTTAGGCATTGTTTGTCCTTTTTGGAGTGCTTTTTCCTTTTTCTTTTGCCCGGTGAAGTCCAAGACTCCCAAAAGAAGTCTGTCTCCTCACAGTCGCTCATGGCTCTGTTCAACAGATACGGCAAAGAGCATAGTTTTGAATACATAGTTTTATATTTAGTTTTAGACACCTGTATAGATAAATACACTAACTTAAAGAGAATGCAAGATAACAGATGAGTTGATTAAATTAGGTCAAATGTAATTTCTGTTCCTTTTTAATGTTGTTATTACAGAATATTTACAAGCATCTGATCAAACAAAGTGATACCACAAAGGGATGTCTTATTTTTGTAGTTATTTCAACACTTTTCAAACTGACAGGCAGGGCTATGCTACCTGTAATTTTACAAACAAAGGAAAAACTCCAAAAGCAATCACATACACCACCACAACACCTACTGTTTTGTCTTTATTGGTGTGTCTACTGTCATTTAAAGGAAAGTGAGACTGTATTAGTCCACTGTTGTTTTTGTGTTTTGTCCCATCTGTATCTATAACCTACTTCATTGGTCTTGTTTTATATCAATGAGAGTAGACTAAATATCAGAAACACCAGCCTCCATCAAAAACTGAACATTATATTCTTCAGGAGGGTACATTTTACAGCAGGGCTGTTTTATTAGACTATATTCATTTTAGCTAGGTGCATAGTCTATGAAATGTCAAAAAGAAAAAAGTGAAAGAAATACCCATTCCTATTCCTCGGAGCCCAGGGTGACATCTTCAGATAACTTGTTTGGTCAGACCAACTGTCCAAAACCAAGAGGTATTCACTTTACAATGATATAAAGTAGAAGAAAGCAACAAATCTTGAAACTGGAGCATGTGTGATGAAAAAAATGACTGAAATAATTAAATAATTTTTTTGTCGATGGACAAATCCATTTGTCGTCTGATCGCTTCAGCTTGAGCTAGGTGTACCTAATAAACTGACAACTGAGTGCGTATTGATTTTGTCTTTTAACTTACTGGCCTCTACAGGTGTGAATGTTAAGATTGTAGTGTCTTTTAGAGCTGCAACGGTCAATTTAGCAATTGGTCAATCGACAGAAAATTAATCGGTAACTATTTTGATAATCAATTCATTATTTTTTGTTATTTTCTAAGCAAAAGCGCTAAACATTCACTGGTCCCAGCCTCTCACATGTGAGGGTTTTACACTTTTCTGTGTCGTATATAATAGCAGATTAAATATCCTTGGATTTGGACAGTTGGTCTAAAAAGAAAACAAATGAGTAGTTGCATCCATCAACATCCATTTTTCAATATTTTCTGTATATCTCATGTAGGTATTCTGCTGGGATTGAGATCTGGTAAATGCTCATTAAACCATTCAGTGAACCATCCCACCCAGTGTGGAAGCGCCTGGCTGTATATATATAGATCCTTTCATTTGCTTCCGGCCATAATATCTTCTTCGCTGTATTTGCTTGCTCAGCAGCTTCAAGTTGCTTTGTCTATTACCTGCATTTGCATGCAATTGTGCTGTGAGTGTGTGTGTTTATCAGCAAATCTTTTATGCATAACTGTTTGAGATGCATTGTGTTGGTGTCTTGTTTCCTAATGAGGTTTTTAAACAGGACTACTTTGTCTGATCACTTTTCATGGTTTAACACCAAGGCCAGGCACAAGCCAACAGACATGATGAATGTGCACTGCTTTTGGGAAGATAAACTCAGGGAAGTAAAGACTATACTTACATGGACATAAATAATTTGCATAGTACCCTTAACAGCTCTACTGGCTGTTAAATAGTAGGCCATTTACCCTGTATCTATGATGAAACATTAGGTTTACTGAGCTCACTGGCATATTATAAATTACAGCATTAATCCAAGTACCCACTTCCTACAAGCAATAGAAACCTATCTCGTTGCAAGACATTTCTCCTGGGTATCACATTGCAGCAGAGTTGATAGGAAACATATGGAAAAATATTGGTGAGTGAATCACATTCACATTTTGCTATCATTTTCTTGAATTGAGTGAAAGTTAATTTCGGATATATGTGATGTTTGTTACTTTCTGCAGCGTGAATAACCTCTTTGCTAACAAAGGAAACTGATAGCACTTCGATTTAGGATGTTAACATACAAACAGAGTCTGCAACAATGTAACAGTGTATGAAGTGGAAGAAGTCATACTACTTGGGAAATTACATGGAATTACAATAAGGCTACTTACATTTTTATATAGCCTGCTGAATTTACCCCCAGCTGTTACCGGTTTGTCTAGAGTCCTAGCTTAAAACTAACGTTAGAGAAAGCAGACGCAATTACGAAATACACATTAGCCTTAGCAAAATCACACTGTAACGTTACAGGTTTAGCGTAACTTTCTGTAGCCTAATTTTGGCCGTATTTTTTCGCGGTTCAAAAAGGTAACTACTTTGTACACCCACCAACCTATTTTGACCCATGTCTAGGCTTTAACATACAAAGCCAGTATACAAAAAACGTTTTTTGCAATACCTTAATAATTACCTCAGGAGTGCAGACTCAACTTCAAAGAGAGCGCCCCCCGCTTCCCAGAGTTCAAGCTGAATTCAAGTGCTTCCTGTAAGGTCGGACTTCTGAGGATCTGAGAGAATAGGCAGATTTAAAACTACAGATTTTTTTTTGAGGAAAGCAGCACAAAACACTTCATTGTCTATTTTTCATTAGGTTTAATTCATTTATCCAAGTACACATAGTCTTGCTGTACACATAATCAGCTTTAATAATAAGTCTTACATGCAACATACCGCCAATTCAAACATGCTGGAACTAACAATAAAATGCATTATCCATACATCTAGTAGTTATTTAATGTTTCCATGCCTTTACCTCATAACTGTCACACCTCACCAACTGTGGTGTCAAAGAAAATCCTGACAGACATGTCGTCTTTGCTTGCTAGGTAATTCTGGTGCTTGAGGTAACAATAATTTTCGGTGGCACATAAAGAAGCCTGCAGTGTGGATTAGAACCTTTTGATTATCTTCTCGCGACATTGGAAGCCCTGTCTTATGTCACCGCAAATAAGATGAGACGTGTATCCGAGGAGAGTGTTTCAAAAGTTCATCTTTAGAGTTCATGTTTCACAAACTGTTCACAGTAAGACCACTTGATGTCGCAATTTACCATCTGCTACATGAATCAGTGTCAAAACTTTTGCGGGCAAACAGTAGCAGAATAAATAAATTTACATTTGGTATACTTATATTACATTTAGGAAGCAAAGTACAAATACACACCTGAATATACCAAGATCTCTGGAACTTTTTTAACTTTTTTATTAACATTTACATTACATTAAATTACATAACATTTTTAAATTCATACAAAAAGAAAATATGTTAGTGAAGACATTTGGAACTTTTTAAGTCCTTTTACTCAGTCACTATGAAAATAATTGCTTTCATAAATCCCCTCCTCTAGACGAGAATCCCTCTGTGCTTATGATTCATGACTCATTCTCTTTCTCAGTCTCTCAGTGAAAACGTGTACTCTCCCTGAGTAGATGTGGCCTAAGGATAATACACAGCTGACTGGGAAACCTTTCAGACAGCAGAGAAGACAGATTCTGGTTTGTAACTTTAATTCCTCTTCAGTTTTGTACAGCAGACTAATCTATTGTCTTGTTTTCTATACATTTACTCTAGGACATTACTTTTTCTTTTGTTTTCCAGAAACGTCCTCTATTCACAGACACAACATGAATGATGAAGGCTGCATATGATGCAGTAAAGGTGGGGGAAAGAGAATTATACAATAATGGCTCAGATATATCTTCTACTGAGTCTACAAAAGGGACATACTTAATAACAATTTAACTTAATATTTCCATCTCCATCTCCATGACAAATGAGCAACTCTATCCTAAGACTTTGCAATGCAAATATTGCAAATAAGGTCAAGACTGACCTTCCAGGTCAGTTTTACTTATTAATGTCCTTGGTTTTCTGTGGGTATCCCCGTTAAATTGAGCGTATACAGTATATCCATGCTTTAAGTAGTGATTCATCTGAACTGATACTTTATGATTACAACATCTTGAACGCCAGTGTTTTTTCCAAACATTTGTCAGAAGAACAGCATTTTTCACACACATCTGATATTTTAAGGTTATTTTGAAGGCCGCTGGAGGAAATATACCTTACACCTCAGACCAGCTAGATCACAGCATTCCCATTACAAAGTCTGACTGCCAATTTATTCTACTGTAAGTAATGCTGTGACCCATTTCTATCCCATTAGTTTGACAAAAACCTTTATGGTGTACTGCGTCTGTACCACCTGCTGTAGTACAAGAACATTCTTTACCCTTGTTAGTTTGAGGAGTAAGATTTTTATCGGTAAGCAGATGGGTTGTTAAAGTGTGCAGTGGACTGCAGGGATTAGCTAATAGGATGCTGGATTTTATTAAACACCAGCTTCATTAATATATAGAAACAGTAAAGCTGAGGGGAAGAAAGTGTTTTTAAATAAAGATGAATAATCAGGAAACACATCATCTACAAACACATTGTGTTCTTCCAGCTTTCTTGTCCATTTTAAACAGTTTGATAAAGACATGTTATTTTGATTATTTACCATTTATAGTTCAATAGAAATAAATGTATAGTTGTTTTGTTAGGTCTCTGCCCGTCCGTTATTAATTAACGTCAATATAATAAATAATCAACAATGGAATACATTTAAATATGTGATAATATTGATAACTTAATGCACCAAATCACACGAATTGCTATAGAGTCAAAAGCTAATATTGCAGCAACTGAGATCAGCTAAGCTAGTTACCTTTAGTTTAGCTTATTATCATGATTAAATTATGCGGAGTAACATGCTGAAGTAACAAGTTGTCAGTTTGACAAAAATGGACATTTTTCATTTCCAGATAACTGGTAGGGAAAACTCAATAAATACATTTAGTCTGAATTTTAGCTAAGGCTAGCTATCTCACAGCTAGTTTCTAGTTGATAACTCTCTTGCTTTGGCTGTCTAATTTTCTATCTCTATGGCAGAGAATGCAGTATATGCAATTGCAGCATACGGAGTTTACATATTCCCAAGCCAGGGCAGCATGCCACGGTGGCCTGGGCAGATACAAATACAAAATGCATGCAATATAGTTACTGCACATTTTTTTAAAGACATTTCTATTGATTTTTTTTGTTGTTGTTGTCAGTCAGTTTCTGGTATTAACTCAGTTGTAATACTGTATGTTGCCTTTGTAGGGCAGTACATGTTTACCCAATGAAACTGAAGGGGAATTAGGTTTTTTAGGTCTCTCTGTTCAGTTTTTTTTTCATCCACTATTTAAGGTCATAGTCAAAGTCATTTTTACTCAATTCACAGGTGTAATGAGGTTTTTTCCTGTGACATGTAGGACAGATTTCAAAATGCCTGGGTCTTTGTCATCATTCAGACTGATTCAGGCTGGCTGATGTGGAGAACAGGATGGGTTAGGGTTAGAATGGTGTTGTAGTCAAGACCGCCCAAACTGAGACCAAGTCAAGACCAAGACCAGAGTTTATTGATACCGAGACAAGACCAAGACTTTTAGGGGCTGAGACCAAGTCAAAACCAAGACCACTTCCCCACATTACATGACACACAATAAAATGTGGAAAGAGATCATAGGTACTTCAGATGAAAAATCCACATTCCCATTAACACACCCAGATACAAACACTAAGAGCTAAAATCAATATAAACATCTTTATTCAACACTCCTTTTCCATGCTAACCATCGCGGTTAGGAGTGACAGTGACATTTTTAATTAGGGTTATTGGTTGCATTTGAAGCAATAACAAATAAATCAGACAATGCGCAAGCAATTTATTGATATTCCCATAGTTATGGTCCAAGACGGAACCAAGACCATCAAAAAGTGGTCTTTCGAGTACTACAACACTACTATCAGACACATTAGGTCAGTGCCAGTCAGTCCAGACACATGATTGTGGTGATTGAAACATTATTTGAATTGCACATTGGTAACATCCCTGTCTGTTTCCCTTTGCTTTTGACGCTTCTTTCATCCAAGGTGCTACATTACTCCTGCCTGAAGTCAAGAAGACATTCCCACAACGTTTGTAGTGATACCTGTGTAGGGTGTGTCTTTAACTTGTAGTCAATTGTGACGTCAGACGTCAGGTTAAGAGAGGTCTCTGCCAGACTATGGAATAACCTCCCTAAACACTGGTTGTTGTTTTTACATTTGTTAGCCATGGCGAAAATCTACTGGACACGTTCCCGCTCATGATAGTAGGTATTTCACAGTTTTGAAATACACAGATTGTTGTGAAATTTGCTGAGCATATTCATGCTGCCAGGGCAAAAAAAAATGTTATCCCCTTTTTAATTTCTCAATTGTCTCTCCTCTAGCAAAACCCTCAGGACAAATGTTACATTTTTAGCCCGACAACTGGTAAGGCCCTGAGATTAGAATAAATATCAATTTGTTGTTTGTTCCTTTAACACCAATATGTTTTGGGGTGTTGCAGCACTATGACTATGTGGTTGCAATTATTTTCTTTTAGCCTAGTCTTTCTATAATGAACTGAATGAATGGAAAGTCAACAGACATACAGTCCTGGTGTCATGGATCAGTATGAGTAGCGGCTGTTTCATATCTCATCATTGTTCTGTCAGTGCTGAATTTGTTTCTTTTCTTCCGGGGTTCCAATAAGCTCCCATAAACTCACTGTACAGTACCTGCTCAGCAGACAAAGTTAGTGTCTAATTGATCAAATTAATGCAGATTTAAAACTGAATGTATGATGTGAAATAGACATCCTTTATAATATTTGGCAACTTTAATGATAAAAACTTTAGCCTTGGACTTATTCAGAAATGTTGAAAGTAAATAACAACAACAAACCAAAAAAAGCAAATATAATCTTATGTTGAAAACTTACAGTACATTTTACTTTTTGTCTTTGTAAATTGCTATTGGCTATTATTGATCTTACTGGGACTTTATGTCTGTGGGGGTGGGTAAGGTGATTAACACATATAAAAAAGAAACTACTTTAGCACAGGCTGAGATTTCTCACTGTCAAAAAACTGTGGGGGTTATCGGTTCCGTTTTGGGGTGGGATAGAATGTGGACTGAAAGTACCTGCATGTCTCGTGATGAGACATTTGAAGACCCATGTGGATATTACATAATCTCCCAAAATGATTAACATGTTGGTGCAGTAATAAGATCCATATAAACCTTAATGTTCTCATTGTGCTCCTAGATTACTCCTGTTGGGGGCATTATACATTTTCATCTGTGAGGAGTGTTCCGTCGCCATGGTGATCGCATGCAGCTAGGCAGCAAAACCCTGAAAGCTCGGAGAGAAAGAGATGGGGAGGGAGGGAGGGAGGGGCTGTGTTTCCCTTGAGGTGTTTAGTTGTTGAATTGTGTGTGTGTGTGTGTGTGTGTGTGTGTGTGTGTGTGTGTGTGTGGGTGTGTGTGTGTTTTCATGTTTTTATATCCCGGTGGGGTCTTTAACCGGAATGCACACTAACCGATAGGGACCTCTTTGTCCCCACGGGTAGAGACTGCTTTTTGAGGGTTAAGACTTGGTTTAAGGGTTCAGGTTACGGGTAGGGTTAAGGTTAGTCATGTAGTCATGATGGTTAAGGTTAAGGTATGCATTATGTCAATGGGACGGAGAGAGATATAAACGTGTGTGTGTGTCTTTTGAAATTGTTCCTTCAAATTGGCTCAGGTTGAAAGTAGGGCACAATCTTTTCTAGAGATAAGTTTCTCTCTCCTGTCATGAGTGAATCCTGCAGGGAGGAGGCAGAGGAGATGAAGAGTATATTTCCTGTAGATACGTAGACACAACACACAGACATACACATACTTGTACATTAGTTAAACAGGAACTATTTAACACTAAAGGGAAAATCAGGAGAACTCCAAAGTGGGACCATTAATGTCAAATTTTATACTGCTTTGGTAGTTTGAGAATCATACAGGCTCCAGATTCAATGTCTATTAGTCACTGCTGGCATGAACTCAACAATTTACTTTCCTAAGAGAGCTTTGAGTTTTTGAGTTTGAGTTTGAGTTTCAAACATTACAAAAAATACAATTAAGGGTACAAAATCAATTGAGTATTGTGAATGGGTCTCCCAAAGAAGCTAAAGAAAGCTTATAGATGGGGGCTCATGATTTATGAAAAGGTAGTGGTACAGACAAGGTATACACAGTTATCACCTGTAACCATAAGTAAATGCACACAGAGCACACCAGAACATACACAACAATACATACACATACAATCATACACATACATCCCAGTACTCCATTAGAAAACAGTTTGATATTAAATGTAGGTTAATATGAGGTGATTTTTTAGTTGTCTTTTGAAGTTGGAGATAGAGGGCAACACCTTGTGGCCATCATCAATCCCGTTCCAGATCTGCGGCCCCCTACAGACAACACTCATACTAGCGCACACATGTCGGCGACATTTTCCTAATATAAGTGGTTTAATTCTCATTTGGTATGTGTGCTGGGGGCTGGAGATAGAAACAAGACTACTCAATCTAGAGTTCAGCCTATTTACAATTTGAAACATAAGACAGGCATTATGATATTGATTTAGATCAGCTAATCTCAATAACTCAGAGCGATAGAATAGAGGGCCGGTGGGGGAATTTATCTCTGACCAGGACAAAGCCCGCATGGCTTTTTAAAAAAAGTTTTTTAAGATGGCTTTTAAAGGTGTTGCACCATATTGTTGTGGTGGCAGCCCGGCTGACGGTGAGTGTCCTGTTTTTTTCTGTTTTTTCCTTGGTTTTCTGTTCCCTGCTTGCCTCCCTGTGTTTTCTCCCCTGTGTGCTCTCTCTCCCTCTGCTCCTGAGCCCAGCCAACTACCTGCACCTGCATCTCATCAGCCACCTCGTCAGCCTGCCACACCTGCCAGTAATCACCTCATGACTGCCTGTATTTCAACCCCGGTTCTCCACACCATCCTCGCTTGATCGTCGTTGCTCCATACCTGGTGCCACTTCTGTGTTCAAGCGTCCATGTTTCTTGTTTTTTCACACTTACCCTGTGCCTTGTCGTTGTCTTCCCTAACCTTGTCTCTCTGTCTGTCTCCCTCCCAGGTACACTCACCCTCGTCCTCCGTTCGGCTGGGCTCATCCACTGGCCCACTCCTCTTCGGACTTCCCTCACGGCGTCCTCCCTGTTTCCCCGCCTCTCCTCGCTTCCTCGGCCCCTGTGTTCCCAGGCTCCCTGGTCCCCTGACTCCTTGGTTCCCCGTGCCTGAACTTCCCTGACGTCCACCTCTCCCTCCACTCCAGTCCCTCTCACCCTTTTTCCCTAAATAAACCTCCTTCCCTCAGAGTGCTGCATTTGGGTCCTCTCTGTCCACACACCACACCCCGTAACACCATATCACATTACAGTAATTAAGATGTGGTTCAAAGAGAGTTTTGTACAACATGAGAAGGACAGACAGAGGAAGAAAATGTCTGATCTTATAGAACAACCCAACATACTTTGATAGCTTGCTTACAAGATGGGTTTTTTTTGTTCGATTTGAATAAAATGAAATTTGTTTTGCTGACGTTTAGTGAAAGTTTATTACATTTAAACCAGGAGTCAACTTTGGTTAGCTCTGAGTTGACTATATCTTGTAGAGTATGTGGGTTCCTGTGTGATGTAAATAAATTTGTGTCGTCGGCAAAGAGGAGTTTATGAAATATTTTAGAAGAATTTATAAAGTCATTTATATACAGAATGAGTAAGAGCCCCAAAATGGAGCCCTGGGGCACCCCAGAAAGGATGGTCTTACAAGTAGAGACATACTGTTCCCTCTCATATAGATAACTTCTGACCTAGTGCTAGACCTCTGATACCAAAGTCCTCTAATTTATGCAATAAGATATCAAAGTCAATGGTGTCTAAAGCTTTTGATAGGTCCAGGAAAATACCAACACCACATTTTACCTCTTCAGTACAGTCATTAATTTGTACTAGTAGGTTGAGTATTGCCATACAATTTGTGCTCTTTTTTTCTAAAACCGTATTGAGAGGGAACAAGAATATCCATTTTATCAAGATAACCACTGAGTCTGTTGTATACTACTTTCTCCATTACTTTAGAAAAAGTGGGTAGAATTGATATCATTTCTGTCGCCCGATTTAAAAATTGGGATTATTTTAGCAATTTTTGTCATTTTAGGTACAATGCCAGTAAGTAAAGAAAGGTTAATACAATAAGCCAGTGGCTCAACAATGACGTTCGCAATGGCCTTCATGATCTTATTACATATTCCATCCACATCAGCGGAGTATGATAAGAATAGCTCTGATAAGGATTGCTTTTGAAGAAAGTTCGGACAAAGTGATAATAGCACTGTAATGTTGGTGGGCAGACTGATTGATTTGCATTTAGTCAATCAAATCTCCAGATTTATGCATTTTAGGGTTTTTGCTGGCTGTGTGAAGCAGAGAAGGAGAGTCTGATGGCTTGTAGTATTATACTTTTAGCACTCAGACTGGTTCAAATTGCAATATGAATCATTTGTCTCTCTGACGCCTGATCAAAGCAATCAATCCTGCTAAGTGAAAGGAATTCAGGCTGTAGTAATGGTCTGGTGTGGTGATGTCTGGGGGCAGTAAAATGATGGTGCATTGGCTGAGGAGGCAGTCTACAATTCTGGGAAAAAAGGGTCAGTAAACGAACTGCCTGTAATGCACATGAGCTCACTCACTGTTCAAGTTGACCCTTCTCCCTGCACCATAAATCCTGCCAATCCTGACACACTGAGCTATAAGGCATAACTACTCATTGTTTAATTTAAGCATTCCTAAATATGTCTGAACTGTGATAATGTCACTCTTTAATTTTTAGTCCTTTTATATTGAATGGCATATTGCTACCTGCTTGGTGAGTTTCTGAACCATTTTGTTTTCCCACCTCTTTTCATCAACAACAGCCAATCTCAAAAAGACAACAACATTCTATTCCCACTAGACTTAAAGCTGCAGTAATCATTATTTCAGATTAACAATGAATCAAAGTGTAATGTGTTGCTTCTAGTAATGAACATACAGAGTTATCATGCAACTCTCTGTAGTTCCCCCTCAGCTTGACAGAGCTTTTAGGTTATTGTTTTGGTTTTCAGGCCCACAGACTCTGCTCTCAACCTCGTTTCTTGTCACAGTAGGAAAATGTTTTCAGAGTAAAAGCTCTAATGTTGCTAACTGTGTCTCATATCTGAATAAACAGGTAATTGTTTGCTAAAATGATCCACCTTACAACTTTATAAGGTACTGAAATGTCAGATGTGTTTTCAGCTTGTCCCAATGCCACCAAGTGGCCAAAAAATAGTTTGAAATACTGCATGTATGATTTGGTTTTAGTTATTCTGTCAAAATATTAAAAATGGCCTATCCTCTCCAAAACAAACCAATAATCTACATTTTTTCTGGAATCTAATCAAATCCTTTAATTAATCTGTGTTTCTATAAAATCCATTTAGTATAAACTTTAATTCCAACAAACATGAAAGTGATGAACTGTGTGACTTGAGATGATCTGTGCGATGTCACTTATCTTCTCTGTCACCTATCTCAGGACATGCCGTCACCCTCTATAAAAGTCAAAGCCTAACCTGAAACAGCAGTCCCCTTCTCCTTATATACTCCCCTGTGACTATTCTTAAATCTTGGGGACCAGCTTGCCTTACTGATGCACCTGACCTGATATCAGGTTAATGGTGATTCCCAACAAGTTAGCCATTCCTTGGTTTACATCTTCACTTGAAGATGAATCTGTTGCAAATGATTTGGTCCTGTATCTGGTACCGTTTGACTGTCGGATGATGGGGCCACCACTTTATTTTGTTGTAGGATTACTGACTTTGACTTGAAGGCTCTTGCCTTGTTGCCTTTGCGTGCCATAGGTAACATACTACACATTAAGGCAGCATGAGGTAATGAGGACGACAAGGTTACAGACCCAAGGTTAGAGGTCGATGTGTTCGGCGGGTGTCATCTAAACAGGCTGTGGACACCATAGTCCATAATAGTATCACGGGAAAGCAAGTGGAGGTCGATGTCTCTGAAGGGCCCCGCCGGTCACCGTAAATCATAAAGCTGGTATGTAAACAACTTTAATCACTGACCACTTGAGCCATTTGTTTGTGTATCAACAGGTGCAAAGGCTGGCTTCAGAGAATAATCAATACTCATGTTGGATCCCTTCATGCTTTAATGTTATATTAAAACTATGATGGTCAAATCAAGAGCTGTTAAAAAATTAAAAGTTAAAAGTTTTTTGCTTTGATGAAAAGTTACTTATTTTTTACATCGTGGGAAAGGAAGGGGAAGGTCTAAGCAGCAGACAAGGGTGATGACCAATATGTTTGGACCTGTCAGGGATGATCCCCATGGCACTGTTCACACTGCTAAAGCTAGAGCTAAGCCACTTTTAAGCAATTTGCTTGGATCAAATGGCACTTCTACTTTCCAGGTGGTTTTACTCAATAAAATCATTTCCAATTTTTATAACCTTCAAAGCAATTTCTCCACAGATGAAGGGGCTTGGTGTGAACAGAGCCTCCGTGTCATGACATAGCCATTCCCGGCTCCTGCTACATTTAGAAAACTCATACCCTCTTGGTTACCTAATGTGTAGTGTGTGTGACTATAATAAGCAGCAGGGTGCTTCTTTCTAACATGAGCTGAGTGATCTTTCCTGGGACACCTGTGGCTGAAAGCTGGGGGGGGGGGGGGGGGGGGGGGGGGGGGGTTAACATTATAATTTGTGTAGACTATGTGGTTTGTAAGATGAGTAGATGGTAGCCTATAGGATGTTTGTGCCAAGATATGGACTTTTAATAACTGATATATGATTTGATGGCATCTGCATATTACTGTCACCCAAATCAGTGGTGGAAGATGTATTAGTGCCCTTTACTTAAGTCAAAGTAATAAAACCAAAATACTTTTTTTTTTAAATACTCCAGTACAAGTAAGAGTCCTGCATCCAAAAATCCAAAAGAAGAATAATCAGTATTAAAGGTAAAAGTACTCGAAGTAAAAATAACTTCTATTAGTGTCATATGATTCTATAACATATAATTGCAATAATTATTACTGGTGCATTACTGTGTATGCAGCATTTCATTGCTGTATAGGGCAGAGGACAAGCTCAGTTTAATCACTTTAGACTGCTGGGTAACCATGTATCATATTTTATAAACTTGTCATATGTTTTATATGTAAAATCTTACTCTGCAACATAAGTAGTAAATTCAGTTGTAAGACTAAAAAAACTGTGCTTGTCAGACTATGACTGTCTGTTGTGAAAAAGGTCTATACAGTTGGGTCAGTTCTGTTTCTTCTGTGGTGCTGAAAGCATTGAAAATGACACTGTGCAACCAATCCACAGCCAGGTGTGTGCATTGTCCTGACCAACCAAGACATTGTTTTGGTGAAAATGTTGTTTTCATCAGTGCATATCTTATAAACTGGGCAGATTAAAACAAAACTATTTTCATGTCTAGTATAGCTAGATATGGCGCTTATTGCAGATATGTCGCAATCACTGTGTATGTTGGCCCGATAAACACATTGCAGTACAAAAATGCCAGATATTTTGAGTTTTTTCAGATTTAGTGTCTCCATTACTTAGTTTGTCCACTGGAGAGTTTATTTTTCAATTATAAAATGTCCTGCTCAGTCACAATTCTTAAAAAATGTAATTTAAGGGATCCTTATAAAAAGTGCCTTTATGAATTAGTGTAAAAACTTAGAATAAGCCGATATATCCCACATTTTTTAAACTTTCAAATATTGGCTTCAAAAGTCCTGTATCGGTCTAATATCTAGATACCAAAATGGATATGTTGGAAATATTTTCATGTGTGAAATGACCATGGGCTTTTCCTCTTTTAATTAAACAAGCCCTGCAGTTGAGTCTAAAGAATACATCTGAGTACGTCATGATTCTCCAGATGTTCCGAGATTGACACACACACACACCACTCCTGACCAAGATTGTGACGACAATGGCATCACCCACTGACAAACCTCCTGAACTCCCACATACTCTTTGATTCAGGATGTTTTCTCTGACGTCAGGCCAGTGTAAAAGCTTTTTTTTGGGAGGTGAACTCATTCAAACAATGTTAATTCTTGAGTAAAGAGCCTATGTAACCAGGGAGACTTACTAATGGTCAATGAGAGTCATAAATCCATCCTAATGTTGCTGCTATTGTTGTGAGGCGGCCTGGGAGTCAGACAAAAAAAGGTCACATCAGATGTGGACTAATAGATTTGGCCAGTCTACAGAGATAGGGAAAAATAACAGAGAAGCATGCAAAATTGAAAATGTGGAGAGAAGATTTAAAAAAGGGCTTGGGAAAGTGAGGATTTTTTTTGCTTTCTGGGAAACAGGGTTTCTTATGTAAAACACTAAAATAAATATTGTCATCCTGGGATCACTTTTATTGGAATCGGCCTAACTGATATTTCAGCATCCATACATGCGATGATTTAATATTGTAATAATACAATAGAGTGTGTGTGTGTGTGTGTGTGTGTGTGTGTGTTCGTTCTTGTGCATGTAAGGTGGGTGTGAAGGTTCAACATGCAAAGCCATTAGTTTGGTCTGGTATGACAGTGGTGTTGTCATTCCTGTCCTGCCCCCTCCAGGAGCTGGAGGTGTGACATCAACAGCAATAATGAAGGCATCTCATCAATGGCTGGGCCCAGGGGCTATAAAAGGACGGTGGTCAGTCCAGTGCTTATCAAAACTGATAGGAGGTAACTACCAAACCAGACTGACATCACTTTATACCACTGGTACACAGCTTTAACTTTTTACCAGTCTGAGGAAAAGCCGCCACCAAAGGTATGTTGAGCTAATTTTACTTAATAGTCAGAGATGTAGGCCAACACACACCTCAACTCCTTTAATTGTTGAATTTGTTTTAGTTAACTCAGTTTTTAGGCTGATATTAATATACTTAAATGAAAGATATGATATCTATATATATATGGTACTCAAGATAAATCTTACAAACTTTTACTTATAAGTAAGGAAGCTATTAGACCTATATAGCTTCCTTACTTATTTTAAAATAGGGCAGAAGGTCAGAAGGCAGAATTTCCTATAATTTTTATTTTTCTCTTCGTTTTTTTAACAGGCCATGAAGATCAACATGCGAGATGTGGACTATAAAATGGTGTTCGTTTCCCTCTGCATTTTACATCTCTTCACTCTTTGTGACGGGCGCCCTGTGAGGTAACTCCCATCACCTATCGCCTCTTTCAGATCAATTTAGATCACCTTCACTGCTATAGGCTATTAAACCCCTTCTTACCTGCACACCCTGTTTTCGCGATGTTAAACTAACTGGCCTATAATTCATGATCCTGTACACAGCAAAAGGACGGTGAGTGAGGTCCAGCTCATGCACAACCTCGGGGAGCACAAGCAGATGCAGGAGCGTCTGGAGTGGCTGCAGATGAGGCTCTGGGGCATCCACACCGCCCCGGCCCGGGGCAGCAGCGGGGAGGCGGGCCGGACGAGGAGGAGGCTGCATCCCGAGGAGCTGCCCGACCTGAGCGACCTGACACCGGAGGAGATCCAGTACTTATTTGACTTGACTTTGGCTGATTTTGTTTGACCGTCGACAGTCGCAGCAACATCTCCAACATCCTTTTACAGAATTTAAGGCTACTTTCTATTTTTCTATATAGTTTTATACGTTTCTAGATGTCTGAATGTGTTTGTCTTTTATTAGAATGTTCTTTTACTTTACATTTTCACTTTATTTATTTCATTTTATGTATGCAATCGATATTTATGAAACTGACGAGGCAAAGCTTCATTGTGTATGCACTTTTATTTAACAGGTCGTGTTGTAAGCTGCTTGACATACTTCAACAAACTGAAGGATATAAAGTTGGACCAACAATATTGTTTATGATTTGACAATGCCCCTATCAACGGGCACTCCTGTTTTTCATTTAGTGTCAATTTCATTTAGCTTAGTTTAAATGAAGTAGGCTTTAGGCTGCATTGTAGACATAACCTAGGGTGCTTATTTTTACTTGGATTTTGACTGTAAAACGTCAAAACGGATATCTAATGTTATGCTTAATAATAGGCTGTGCATTTCCACAACATAGAAACACACTGTATTTTTTTAATGTATGTTCCTATGTAAAATAGGTATTTTAATAAGTTGCCTATGTTAGGCTTGTATAATATGAATAAATACAAAAACAAATGAATCAAATTCCTCTGACTGTTGTTGTTGTAACTGGTTATCAATGCATTCAGAAACGTAGGTCGATTTTTGTCTAAATGTATGCTAAAATAGGTCGCTCTGTTTGCGCGTGCGTTGTGTGCAAGCCGGGGTTGTCCCATTGTAATGTGAGGTTGTCTCGCGATATGTTTCACGCGAACTCCGCTTTCCCAAACCAAAACAAAGGCTGCACAGCCAGGTGCACTTCATAAGCTGAGGGTTTTATGGAGCCTTTCCATATACAGCGGCCAACGAGTCAAAGCGGAATGTAACGCGAGGGGGTAAAGAAAAGTTGTTTTTGTCTCTTTTTGTTTATAATGCTAGCTAGCTAACGTTAGCCGTCTAACTGCTGTTGAGGTGTTTAGCTAAGCGGTTGACAGCCTAGACAAAAAGTCTAAAATCCTCTTAGCCGCTCTAAAGTCTCTGTAAAGCACGATGTCGAGTGACTTCTTGCTTTTGACACAGTTGGTAAGTTCATACTCACTTTCATTTTAAAAGCACGAACGGCAACATAACGTTAGAATTTATGTATCAAAAATATCAAAAATGACAGTTGATGTTGGAGACAGAATAAATGTGTCATTATATTTCCTGTCGCACGATCTGTTAAACAACGGTGAAATATGTAAGATAACTTAGGTTTAAAAGGCAGTGGAAGTTAATAATGCTAGACTGTAACCTACCTCCAATGTGACCATAGTTTGTCTGGCATGAGAAACTACATTCCGTCGCGTTAAATTATTGAATATCTAGTTAATTTTTCATCTTATGTAGCTTAGCTAACGTTAACTAATGCTAGGTCTGTATCAAGCTAACGTAACACCCTGCAGATGACAAGCCCTTTACTGAGATGGTCACAGTTAAATGTTGGGTATGTGATTCTACTCCAATACACGTCTTTTTGTCAAATAAAGTGAGTATCGCTGTTTGGAGCTGGTGTGCTGGCTCTGGGACTGTCTCGTCCTCTAACTTCCCAGCAGCAGGAACTGTAGTGACAGTTTGCTAACATTAGTCACATTAACGTTACCTGTTGTGTCGTTGTTCGCTCTAAATCATGTTATTGGTCATGGTGTTGGATTTCTCCAGTACCACTCCTCCTTTAACATGTCTGAACTTGTTAGCCCATCTGTTTATTGATGATAACTTTATAGGAAAACCCATGAGTGTACGAGTATCTGCACACAATAACTGTAACTTACAAGGCACTACATATACTGTAGTCATTTCCTTAAATAGGATATTTTATGTGGGTTTTTTTTAGGTCAACAATGTTCAGGCAGTGACAATATTGTTTGCACATCATTTGATGGATGATCGATGTGTAACTGACTTTAATTTTCTACCCATTCAATTCACCAAATCCATTCAGAAAGTGGAGTGAAGTCGGTGTGAATAAATATGCCATCATATTATAGAACAACGCCACAGCCCCTGTTCAGTGGATTGACTGAGTAGTCAGGAGGCTGGTGCTGTAGTACTGACAGATGTTCCGATGGTTAATCCCATACTGTGTGCATGATCTGATTTCCTGGTGACTGATAAAAAAGAAAAGACCATCGTAAAGCCGGATGTGACGTATTTTTGGCTCCACCTGTACCATAAAATGTTGGAGTTGAGAATTTACCTTTGCAAAAATGGTTGATTATGCTGTCGATAAGCTCCAGAATGCAGTCATGATTTTCATCCAGCCATGTGCCTCATACGCGCCAGCCTGAAAGAGTTAATATAGTAGGCTATGCTTGTCTTGTAGTGTAAAGGAGTCCCCTGGTGTCACGAAGGTGACATTGCCTATGCGGTCCCTCTTGCGGGACACAGTTCCGAATCGACCAGGGCCCTATAAACCGATGGATAATACAGTTTGTGCTATGAAGTTATATTATAGGACACGTCGATGGTCTGTTACGTCTTGCACTTGCAATGTTGATGCTGAATGAGCAGAGAAGAGGGGCAACATATGAGTAATCTGTGATATTCCTTTAGCCCTGCATTTTAATAGCGACTGTTCTAGCCTACAGCACAACATTGCAGGTACATTTAGCTTATGCAGACTCCTGGGATATGTGAGTCCCCTATTCATGTATTATGTTCTAAATGTCGGTATATTTATATAATCGTGTTCTCTCAGATTTATTGACTTATTTATTGTTCCCCATATTTGTTTGTTTTTTTTGACAAGAAGGAAAACTGTCCCAGACAGTCTTGCAGACAGCTATTTAAGTCAAGTGCCAGTTTGATGGTGCGTTCAAATGATGTTGGAAATATTGTAATTATGTGGTCAGGTTGAACCTGTTTGAACAAACAGCGACGTCCATGAAATGCAATACTAGTGGACGGAGAACTAAGAAGGGGGAGCTTAAGAGGAGCACGTGAAGGCAGCACCGCTCTGATTCAGTCGAGCACGCGGCCATTCACAGTTTAAGGTCCCTCCGGTGACTCTGAATGACTAGCCGGTGCGCGTCTTCCTCGCCTCCTAGACACATTTAAAGCTTTGGGTCGAAGCGGTGGGTTTTTTAGCAGCGAGTTGAAGTCCAGGCAGAGTGTGGGAAACGATGCTGATTAAGTTGGAAAGTAATGAGCGAGGATGCTGAAGCTGCCGGCAAGCCCGCTTTGTTCGGAGGAGGCTTTTGTGCCGCTGTCATTCCGCAGCTCATCCCCTGCTGCTTTGTCTTCACTTGGCCCTCTGATACCGACCGGTAGGTGCACGTCCGCTTTCAAGGCACCGGGGTTTTAGCTCTGTCATAGCGTTACATGTGCACACTGCTAGTATCCGGCTCTTAGTATGATTTACTGTAATTAAAATAATTCTAGTAGTGCCCTATAAGAAAATCACTGTATTATTTTTGATGGGACTCCGTCTGACTCTCTGATACTCATGGAGAGTTATTAGTGATTTTATGATATTTAATGACAACCTTGTATGTTACATGATACGAGAAAATCACATATTTCCAATAATTATTTTATATCAGATGTCAGGATGCTGTTCATATTATTGGTTATAATGGGGTATTTCCCTGTTTATATCCCACAATCAGCATCTGTTTGCTGGATTTCAGCCCAGACTGCTGCAGAGAGCAGATTGCCCGTCTTTGCCCCGTCAGTGTGTCGGTGTCAGCAGCCCCTAAATAATAGATGGGACCCTCACCCCTTAGGACTCTCACTTTGTGCTTTTAATAGACTGCCAGGACGCCTTGCATCTTTGTTATTGTGTCTTAGATGGGCTGGTGAACTTGTGTTTAACACAGTAACCCTGCATGCAGATCTTTTTGTAAGCACTACAGGCCCTTGATCTATTCAGCAAAAGAAAAGGGAAATTGTGATATCACAGGGGTGGCGCCCAGTAACAGGAAATTGGACAAGTGAAATGTTAGCCCCCTCTAGTTCTTTCTGGCTGTGTGAAATCTTGGCCGCTGTAGATTTGCATTGCCATGTGAAAGATGAGAGGAGCTGCCTGCCCTGAGTGAAATATTGCCTTCTTCAGTTCCTTTGTTCCCTCTGCCCTGCTGGTCTGGCCACTGGCTGCCTGCCTGTTTGGCTGGAAGACCAGCTTTTGTTTTTATGATCCCATTTCTTCTAAGCATTAAAATCCCACTGGAGATAAAACATGCATTTGTGCTCTGTCAGGCACTAGTGGAAATAAACATATTACAATTAGTCATATCTTGCTAGTCCACTTAATTGTGGCAGTTTGGAAAAGGAGACTTATTTGTTTATGACAGTAATCGCTTTTGGTATAATGAATAATAGGCCAGACTAATTGTTTTATGCCTTTCTATGAATAGCTTTGAATACTATTTCTTCACATGCAGTGATATGCAGGGTTTCTTAAGGAAGTTGTCGGCTCACCTGAATACACTGAACCAGGAGGTGCGCATATCTTTGTGTACACATTTCTCTCTTTCCTCAGCTGCTATGGTGACCCCGGTCTTCAAGGACATTGCCAGAGTCTGCAGCTATACTGTGAAGCCGACATGTGCTGAACAGAAAAAGAACACGTTTATGGTTTATTCTTTGGTTTCTGAAATTTTACCATTTTCAGTAGAATTCAAAAGTTAACTAGCAACATATGCATTGGTTTTCTTTACAGTTAAAATTTTTGACATTGTTAAAATGTGTTTTTATATCTGGTGTGTCAATATAGAGGTTATGTTAAGATATAATCTTAGGCGCCATGAAACTAAAATGAATCTGTGACCTTGACTGGGCTTAGCTTAGGTGTTAGTGGGAATTCAAAGTGATGTGAGGTGATCACACTGCAGCGTCGATCATTTTGTGCCATCAACTCACTGGTCATGCTTCATCTTAGTCGTCTCTGTCTACCCACCCAGACAGGTTAGCCCATCAGCCATTCAATCAGTGTCTTAGTTAGCCAGCCACCTACTGGCCGTCCAGCACGTTAAGATGTCAGCCAGTATCCAGGGAGGTTCTCTCATTACCAGCCTCTGAAGCTCTGCCAAAGCATACAGAGGCTGCATGGAAACAAAAGACTAAAAGTTATCATTTATTTTTCAATAATGAACAGCTTACCTCAGATTTCATAACTGATATGCATTGATTTTTTTTTCTTTCTTTGGTGTGTGAAAGTGTATAAAACCTCCATGTCAAATCTGCCTCAGTGAGCGAGGTCAGGGCTTTATATCTTAGTGGTTTATTTATGTGTGTCTGGTCATGTGCTGTGCAGAGTAGAAGGCAGCACTCTGGCTCTTTAAATGTCACTAACTTAATTTTTATAAAATAATTAAAAAAAAAGAAATCCCTCCTTCCACCCCTCCTTGCTTCCATTTTCCATCTCTCGGACTCCACAGCCTACAGTAGATGGTCATCATCATATTTCACAGCAGCTCCTCTCAAGAGAGCAAGGCTCTCTTCATTACTGAGACCTGGATGTGTTTCTGCCTTATAAGCTCAGCTCTATTGATCAGATAGCCTGCTACAGCGGCGCAGTGGAACCAAAATGGAAATTAACATTCATCAACACAACGACAGGAATGTAATTTATCATATTACAACTGAATAATAATGTAGTGATAAAAGGTTTGAGACCATTTTCCCTTTCTTAAATCATTATCTACCTTTAGTATCTGGCGATACAGTATGATCCAACTGAAGACAGTGAGACAGTCCTGAATGATTGTTGTTATCATGCAGTACTTATTTTTGTTATCCCCTAAGGCGTGACTGCCCGCATTAACTTGATATTTCAGGCGAAACGTGGCAATATCCAGTTCAGTATTGTTGGTCAGCATATTAACCGATGCTTATATGTTATAACTAGTTCCACACGCCAGCACTTTCATCTTCATCCCTTCTCTCGGGGTTCAGATCTTCGCATATTCACCATTTAAATTGCCTGTTGTCTGTTTGTAACCCCATTTTATGGCTGTCAAGCTCAATAGCAAGATTTTATTGTGTTCATGAAAATTCTAACCTAAACAGAAAAATGTCAAAAGAGTTGAAATATTCACAGCACTTTTAGAACGGTCCTAAAGTGTGTGTGCGTCTCCTGTGCCTTTAATGTATGCACAAGATTGCGTGTTTAAGTCCTTTCTGAGCTGGAGGGCAGATATTATAACAGCTCTCTCAGGGCTGCTTGTCTGTCTCTGGAAAAACACTGAATTACAGGGAACCACTTCAGGAAGCATCACTCGCTCCATGGCAAGGTGGAATGTTTATTACCTATCAGTCAAAAACCTCTGAAAAACCAGCCTGTGGAGCGAGTAAACAGCTGAAGCCTCTTTGTTTGTTGTCCCGCACCTCAGTGAGTTCCACTCCGATTGTTTCACCTGGAAACCCTCTCTAATGGATGCTGGGGAAGCGTGTGCATGTAGCTGCAGGCTGAGGTTGGTTGTTTGGTATCGTCCCTGTTTCTGCAGCACTCTGCTCCTGTAAGGGTTCACATGAGTTGACTGCAGACTTTTCTTTTTCCTTTTTTTTTAACAGGCTTTCGCCTCGTTCTGGAACTCGGCACGCAAAAAACAAACCCGTTACCCCCTGAGCAAGTTCTGCACAACTGTGTGTGTGTGTGTGTGTGTGTGTGTGAGAGTGTAGATGAGTATGCCTAGCGAGGATCTGATCTGTGCTGATCTGATCTGAGTTATCTGTCTCAGTGTTGCATGAAATGCACAAGTGCTTTGGTGTATGTATGTATGTATGATTAGCAGTGTCAGACCACTTGTATTTTTCCATTTCTTGAATTGTCTGATTATGTCAGTAATCACGGTACGGTCGGCTGGTCTAGAGTTTTGAGACGATTGTCTCTTCCGTATCCTGCAGTAGTTTCTTTGTCAGCCAGAGTCGAGGGAGTCTCACGTGTCGCTTTAGGTGGCGAGCATTAGCCTGTTGTGATTCCTCATGTTGACAACTTGACTTTCTGTCCACGTTACCTTCTCAGTTAACCAGTTGCACACATTTTGCAATAGATATAGTATTATAGTTTTAATATGGAATTTAACTGAGTTTACCTGGCTTACTTCCTACCCCAATGTAAGCCAAACCGGAAGTCCTAAAGATGTCATAGAAGGGCCAAAAGATGATGGGAACTTTTTAATGCATGCCACGCTTGAAGCTTGAAACAAGCTGCAATCCAGAGTAGCTGCCTGTCCAAGCCCTTTTTTTGTGTTCTTCTTGCTATTAAAGCCTAATTTCAGTATTATTAAACCTGGGAGGAGTTTGCTTTGTTTGAGTAATGTTAGGAAATAAAGTCCTGCTAGCAGTTCCTCTATGTACACAACAAACACAACCGGCGTTTCCTGCAACAACTCGCCTTTCACGAGATTTCAGAGCGAGAATTGTCCTTGAGCGGGACTTCTGTTTCTGGTTCAAAACAAGGGGTGTCACTGGGATCCTTTCCGTGATGTTGTTAGAAACCTGGTATAACAGTCTTAGCCTGTCGGTATCAAAAAGAGGCTTTTTGTCAACGTAGTTTTAATGGGCGTAATTTCCCCCCCGAAGGAAAATGTTGCAGCCGCTGCAGCTGGTTTGCAGCTGAATCCATCTACAGCACGGAAAACTTTAATTGCCTACTAGTCATTTCGACTCCAAAATATGTGAAAATAGGACCAAGGTTTAAAAATACCAAAATAATTCTTTAAGTATTTGTTAGGGTTTCTCAATTCATCAATTAGTTGTTTTGTCTATAAAAAAACCTTGATCAGTGTTTCCCAACGCCCAAGATGATGTCTTCAAATATGTTGTTTTGTCCACAACCCCAAGATATTCAGATTACTGTCATAGAGGAGTAAAGAAACCAGAAAATATTCACATTTAAAAAGCTGGAATCAGTGGATTATTTTTTTTTTGCTTAAGAAATTACTCAAACTGATTAATCAGTTCAAAAATAGTTGGTAGTAGCAGTAACTGTTTGTCAAAATAGTCATAATGAATAAACTTGGTAGTCCTGTAGCTCTGGGTCATCTTCTATCCCTATAAAACACACGACATTCTTCACCAGATTTCTTTGTGTTGTCCAGACTTTAGGTCCAGCAGCTGTTCAGTGGAAACGGAAGACATGCTCATAACTTTGATTTCCTCTGTGTGTGCTCTCATGTCTCCTTCAGTGACCGGCAGTGTGGTGTGTCAGTGTTGGACGGAGACCACCAGCAGCAGCAGGTCAGCACCATGAATATTTACGGCGCCAGTGCCAGCGGAAGTTGCAGCGGAAGCGCCGTCGGTGGTGCCGTCGGTGGTGCCGTGGGTGGGACAAGAGAAAGAGGAGGAGCAGAACATCACCGGGAGCAATGGCGGCGCTCCAGCGACCGTTCACGTGACTCCTCCCATGAGAGGGGAGAGAGTCAGCTGACGCCCTGCATCAGGAATGTCACCTCTCCCACTCGGCAGCATGGTGAGGAGAAAACAAATGATTAGACTTGATCACAAAGCCTGAGAGTTTAGTTGCCCAGCAGCTGTTTTTGTTTTCCCCAAGTCTTAGCGACATGAAAGCTTGCTTCACTGGTCCCCATGTGTCCTGCCCTCTCCAACAGACCGTGAACGTGGCGACGGAGGCTCGTCCTCCAGGTCCTCCAGTCCACGCCCGCCCAGGGTTTCTCTTCCCTATTCCCACGTTGGAGGGGCCCTGATCGGGGGGCACATACCTCGGTCCCTGGGTCCTCCCGGAGCAGACCACCACTCCAAGAGTGTAGGCCAAGGACTGTGCGATATGATCTACGTGTATGACCTCAGCGGTAAAGAGGGGCATCGCAGTGGGCTGAGACTGGGAGAAAGAGTAACGCTCATTGTAGACAATACACGATTTGTGGTGGACCCCGCCATCTTCACAGCTCAACCTAACACCATGCTGGGCAGGTAATGTCTGAGAAATGGATTCGATGTAGGTGAATGTACCCTCTGTGGCGTCTGTTCAAAGGAGGATTTATGTTTGATGGTGCCTTACAGTTCCCTATAGATGCACCACCTGACAGTTTATTTATTGTGAGACGTGAGTTTTCAAAACGTGCTGTGCTGCAGGGTAGAACGTGTCCAGCATAATTCTGCAGGACACAGTTAGAACGGTATTATTATTGTTATTTCCCTTTTGGCTTTACTAAAGAGGATAGATATTTTGGACGTTTTTTTCAGTTCACCTTTCACCCAGCCCACCATCTGCCATTCCCAGAAACTGAAAAAAGCTTTAACTGTATTGGTGCTGAAAGAACAGCACCCTCCTGTTTTGTGCCACATTCTCCTTTCATGTCCCAAAGCTGTTCCAGCCGACGTCTCGTTAAATTTGACCTGGTTGGTGTGGTATTTATACAGATGGGTGAATGTTGGTTATTAATTTGTTCAAATCATATCACCTTTTCTTTTTCTACCTTGTCTTTTGTGATTGCAAAGAAGTAGTGAAGCCCCGTCATTAATGTGCCGTTCCAGCTTTGCAGCTGATAGCAGAGCGGATAGACGCCCGCAGCTCTGCTGAGCTGTCCTTTCGAATTTGATCTGAAACTTAATTTGTTCACCCACGATCACAAGTTAAAGAAATGCTTGTTTGTTGTTTTTCCCTCACCTGTTGTTTGTTTTCAGGATGTTCGGTTCTGGGCGGGACAACAACTTCACAAGACCCAATGAAAAAGGAGAGTTTGAGGTGGCTGACGGCATCAGCTCAACGGTCTTCAGAGCCATTCTGGTGAGAATGAGTTTTCACCCTGTCGTTGTCTCAGTATTGCTTTCTCTCTTGTGTGCTGTCCATCCCTGCTTTTCCCCTCTTCCCACGTTCCTACACTCTTTCTCTCCCCCTCTCCCTGTCACCCCTACTCCCTTACCTCTCCCCACACCTTCTTTCTTCTTCCCTCACCTCTCTTCTTATTTCTCAGATCACTTCATCACCCTTCTTTTCTCCATCCCCTCTCTTTGGCCCAGTGAGTTCAGAACCCTTTTAAAACACAGACCACATCTCTCAAAGTTTTATTCACTTTCTAATTCTCCTCCCACCCGTCTCCCTCCATCCATCCATTTGCATTACACACAAAATATTTCTCTTTCTCTGTCCCTGGTCCTGTTCTGCCAGTCCTCTCTCCCGCTCTACTCCCTCCAGTCCATTGGTCCGTTGTTGCTGCTTGTACTAACGGGGATGTTTAGCTCAGACTAGCATGGAAGTTCGCCTTTTGTTTGGATTCTTCTGTTCAGCTATGTAAAAAAAAATATACAGGTGATTTGACAGCAGTACCGGTTGGTTTGTCTGCATCTTGAAAAGGTTTTGGCAATAATTCACATGAACAGTTTTGCCAGACTAGAGCCCAACTTTTTTTTCTTTTCTCTTCACTTACATACTTGCATATCATCTCATCACACATCCAAGTTTGGAGTTTAATCAGTATCCAGGGGGAAGGTAATTGTACACGATGATGTGTTTACCAGAGAAAATAACAGAAAATGGAACAAATGATCCCAAAAGAAAAATGTAGTCACTATAGAAAGAACACAAAGCCTCCCAGAGCTGCTGGTAACCCACAAGCTACACCATCTTTTTGTTTTAAGAAACACTGTTCAATTGATGTGAGATAAGAGTAAATAAGAGATCTGATATGAGAACTGCTCCATTAAAGATTATTTTTTGTGTCACTTACCAATGCGTGAAAGGTGGCTGTATAGAGGACAGCAGCTATAGAAATCATATCCGTGAAAATAGATACTTTTTAAACCACTTTTCTATCGTCCTTCCTTATGACCAGAAAAACAGAAACACCTGTACACTGCAGCCCAATCTAATCCCACAACAGTCCCATAATAAGTACTACCTTCGCTTAAAAAAAAAACAAAAAACAATTAATTGATTAAACCCCATGCTCATTTTTCAAGCTTTAGTTAGTGGAGTTGTTTTGAGTTGCTTTATATTGTAAGATGTTTATAAGATGTTAGATTTAGAGTTGGAACTTTTTGGAACGCCCTGCCCGAGGAGATGACGCTCACAGAGTCAGTAACCTCCTTTAAAACCCATCTTTATAGACCTGCTTTCATGTGATGTCGTCTCTTCATTAGTATTTATTTCTGTAGTCATGTGGTGGTTTAATTTGACCATCACTTTATCTTGCTTTATCTTGGCCTTACTAACTGGCTTCCTGCTGTTATACTCCCTTCTGGGTATCCTGCTAGGCGAAATGGCCATAAATGTTATCACAATAAAAAATGTGATCTATAATCATCACGAAATGTCAAATCAAAATCAAAATTAGTTCTTTCACGTTTATAGACTGTTTTGTGCTCGTGAGTGAAAGCTGAAGAAACCAGACGGTTAATCGTGGTTTTAAATTTAAAATTTTTTATTTTTCTTTATGGTCAGAACAAACATGTGACGACAAACAGTGGATCACTTCACATATCTGAGGTAGAACATTCCAAACAATTATGATAAAGATCTTTTTCATTAAATATGCTAGAGTAAAATAACTTTTCACTGCCTTTTTCTTCAACAAAGTAAATATCTTAATAGAAAAATGAAGTGCTAATTTGTTTGCGATCCGGATGAATTAAAACAAACATTTATTGAACATTTGTTATATTGTTACTGAAATTATATTGTGATAATTATCATTATTGTTTTATTGCCCAGTCCTAGGTGCTATAACAAAATGTAATTAAAATATATAAAAGTTATTACTACAAAGAAGTGTAACATAGAAGTGAGTCAAAGGGTACCACTGTAAATCAGTGGTCTAGGATGACTTCACCAGGATAACCTCCCTGGTTCAAATGCTGCTGGAAGCCTTTGTTGCATCCTTTCCATACAGCACGTGACCGATAGCAAATAAATGAGTCCCAACTTAAAATTTCGTCATGCAATGCTTGCGCACTGCTGAACTTTATAAAACAGACAGCTGAATTTGTGATGGAATTGACTAGAAAATGTGTTGGAGGGTTCGCTGGAAGAGAGGTGGGGCGAGCATCCCTCACGCTTAAGATAACCAATGAAGGTCGTCGCATTCTTTTTTTAAAAATCCATCAGTGATGCAGAACAGAAAACACCAACAGAAAACAGTCACATAACTTTTTAAACTGGACATTTTATTCCTCCCAGTAGTGTGAGTGTCACCCCTTCCTCTTGTTCACCAGGGGCAAAATATTGCTCCAAACAGATGAAGCCAGTTGAGTCAACACACAAACAGCTACAATATTTGAGCTGCTGTGGCGCTTTCAATCATATCATGTTTGCACAGTTGTCGTGGAAAGCCAACACGCATGAGTCTGTAAAGTGCTAAAAAAGAAAATGGAAGTGATGCTGATAATGCTCATGAGATAGGATTGAAAGCTTCACAGCTACTTAATGGACCTTGCGGTGACATATCTTTCTCAACTGCTGTTCCCAAGGTCAAGACTAAACGTCGAATAGAGTGTTCGTTTAAAGCAGGGCATCTTACATTAGATTGTATTATGTGCAGTGTGCACAGTATTGTGTTACAAGGTCAAAGTCCTTCTATTTTTGTGCTCACTTATTTTCTGTTTCTTAGAAATATTTCTATTCCGTTTGACAGCGTGACTCAGAGAGGGACTCTTCAGTCAGACCCTGTGTAGCTTAAATATCTCTGATTGAATGCACAGAGGCCGCTTGCCAACACGTTCGCCCATTAGTGCTGACAGGAAGTTGCAGAAGCATGTCGTGGTGTTCATGGGAAAACAGACAGGTAGTGAGTGGAAATGCCTGTACAGGTCTGACGCTCAAATAAGCCCTCGCCTCCAGCACCGCATCATCTACTGTAAACTAAAGTTGTTTCTGGAGGCAAGCAGACATAATATTATCTAATCACCACTTGGTCCGCAGTCCTCCGGCGTGATGCGAAAATGTTCCTGAAAGCATTCCTGGTCGGCCTTTTGTTGACACGTGGCTTCCAAAATGTTTCTGGCTCTCCGTTTGCCTCCGCTCTTTGTGAGTGAATTACTGAAGGGCTAATAATGGTTGTGCCCTAATGGATCCTGGGATGAGCGTGTGCGCGCCCGCGAGCATTAAACAAAACCCAGGGACATGAGAAAGTGAGAGAAGTGCAGGCTGGGAGTTGAGAGGAGCCCGAACTGCTTGTCTCCGTCGCAGGCTGCGGTGTTTTGAGTAGAAGCTCTCCTGGGAAACGGCAGAGGCAGCGAGAGGAGGGAGAGTGACGTTGTTCGCTTTTGCTTTCATCACCCTTTGCTCTCCACCCCCTCCTCCTCTTACCCCCCCCCGCTCTCTCTCTCGACTGTGACGTCCACTGGATTATACTTTCATCACTGCTCCCTCTCCACCCCCTCCTCCTCATCCATCTTGCTCGCTCTCTCTCTCGCTCTCTCTCGCTCTCTCTCTCTTTCTCTCTGCCACCGTGTGAGTCGAGCAGCATCAATAATGGCGTCTTGTGTTTTCTCCCATGCTTGTGTGTGTGCGTGATTGCGTGGGGGTTTTTTTTCTTTTTTTTTTTTTTTTCAATTTGTGTGTGTGTGTGTGTGTGTGTGTGTGTGTGTGTGTGCGCTGCTGAAAATGGCAGGATTACTACAAGTCGGGGATAATCCGCTGCCCTGACGGCGTTTCCATTCCGGAGCTGAGGGAGGCATGTGACTACCTCTGTATCTCCTTCAACTACAGCACCATCAAGTGCAGAGACCTCAGTGAGTACACAGCCCCTGACGTGCGGCTTGCTTAGCTGTCAGGTTAACTGTCTGTAAGTGTGTAGAGCTGCTGACCGATGTAGCTGCTGGACTTTGGTGAGTGTGTGTGGCGCGGACTGTTTTTTTTATGGATGGATTTCTGCATCAGAACTCAACTGTTCTGGTTTTATTACTAAATGTGGGCATCGTTGCATATTTGATGGACGTAGACGTCTCCAAACTTCTTTTCATTTAGAATAAGTGAAAAGAAGTTAGTAATATTGTTGATAGACAGATATACGACATATACTGCAGCTGTTAATGTAACCCTTCAGTCAGAACTAAAAGTATTAAATCAGTGTTTATCTGAATAGTGTAGTGGCAGGCTGATGTAGCGGTTTGTTTGCTTAACTTCGTATTTGATGCACCTGTGATGTGGCAAAACCCTTTTTCTCAATCCTGCACATCACACCGTGATATAAGTGTTGTTATTGTGCATGGTCGTGCCTCTTGTTTGTTTCTCTGAGTGTGTCTGTGTGGGAGGAGCAGCTTCAGCTCACAGTGGCTGCTGTGTGTGTGTGTGTGTGTGTGTGTGTGTGTGTGTGTGTGTGTGTGTGTGTGTGTGTGTTAGGCTGTAAGTAGGTCATGATTAGCTGTGAGATTTAATGCTTGTTATGCAAGCACACAACCAACCAAGGCGAGCCGGGCTCCTTCTTGCACCAGCAGGATGTGGTTTTCGTGGGTTTTCATCATTAGTCGCAGCTTTATAGTGGTGGTTCTTGTGGTTAATTTGAGTCGAATTTAAATCGGTCTCTGTTCTGGAGAGACCCACATCATGGCTCCACATATAAACCGTGTTTTCTGTTTGTGTATTTTAAGAGTTTGCATTCAGGAGTTCATGATATCCGTATTTATTATGTTTAAGCAGCTCTGCACGGGCAGAATGTAGGTCATAACTGGTGCAGTGCTGCCTGAATATCATCAACTGTAGAGCCTTTCCACAAGTATACAGCCTTGCTGAGAAGGAGACTGCTAGTACATTGTAGAAGAAGAAAGGAGGTAAATTGGTGAGATTACTGCTTACAGGAAGCAAGAGCAGGGCAGACTGTGGATAGTTTCTATTTACTTCCAGAGCCCTGCTACCTTACTTGGTCACAATAAGGAATAAAAATAATAAAACCAGTACCATTTTATGGTTTGCCCTGTGTTTCTTGGAAGTTGACAGTATGCAGTAATCAGTGATTTGGCCTGCTCAGAGCAGATTCACTCAACGTGCTCTACAGTTAGGAAACTTCAAAATGCCCTGTGGAGGTTTTTTTTTTTATAAACAAAGTTTCTGTTTATACTTACTGACTTTCACTCTCTAACAAACACACTGAATGCATTTCCTTCCTCAGAAAACATTTTCAAAGCCTTGTTTTCTTTAAAAGTCCCCGTCTGCTGGCTTTTTTGACACATTCCTCCATATCTTGGTGCATTAATGCCACTTGTCGATCAGTGCACGTTGGCAGAACTGTGTGTTCACGTGAACCGCAGGCACGTGCACGAGAGCGAACATAACAGGGACCCACATGTAAAAGAATTGCACCGTAGTGCTGCTAGTGGTCAAAACATTATCAGAAGCCCCAGAACCTAAAATAGTACGTGGCTATCCTGGCTGAGGAAAAAGTAAACGGTGCAGCACCGTGTCCTACATCACTTGTCCTCTCCTCCCCAGGCGCCCTGATGCACGAGCTGTCTAACGACGGGGCCCGGCGTCAGTTTGAGTGCTACCTGGAGGAGATGGTGCTGCCGCTGATGGTGGCCAGCGCTCAGAGCGGAGAGAGGGAGTGTCACGTGGTGGTGCTGACTGATGACGACGTGGTGGACTGGGATGAAGAGTACCCTCCACAGATGGGAGAGGAGTATTCTCAGAGTAAGATACGGTCATCACCACTGATGCTAGATCTGTTTATACAGCTCATGAGACCTGTTTTGCTGGCAGCATGTCAAGCCTCCTGGCTGGGGGAGAGCCACCAGGAGCCACGTTAAAATGCCTTCTTTTATGAAAACCGGTTACAGTGGCAGGAACACACCCCACAGCTGCTGCTGCATTCTTCACACTTTGGCTTTCAGAATAGTTCTAACAAACTTGAAGGTGGAGTGATAAGATGTCTTGAATCACTTCTGAGTCCTCCAGCTGCACAGAGAAAATTCTCTCCAGGCTGAAACAGAGAAGCTTATTGGAGTAAAAAAACCTAGGACAGTATCTGCAGCAAGTGTGAGCTGTAATGGTAACATCTGTGAATTAAATACTGAGAGCAAATAAGAAAACACAAGAGCAGAGCTTTTTAGAGCTGGTTCAAAGGATATGTCTGCTGATATTGTGTATTTTTACTGACAACAAATCCCATGAAAAGTCCCAAACCATTGATTTTGTTAACAAGGTGTCTGTCACAGAGCTCCTTTGTTGTGAACAAACTATTAAAACTCACATCAGTGAGTCACACTGTTGCACCGGATGACATGCTTCTTTTATTACTGCAAAAACACACACACTAGTTAATTTTAAGTCCGTCCCATATATGTTGTCTGACTGCTGTGTTTAAAAAAAAAAAAAAAACAACTCACTGGAGCACCAAATGTGAATTAATCCGCAGCTGAAAGTAGTCCCTAACAAATGCAGCATTTCCTCCTGTTTGAGTTTTTTTTCAAACCAAGTGAAAATAAATATTTGTGTTTTTTTTTTTTCAAGATGAATATCTTCAGTAGGAACAAATGGGCTTGACATCCACAGTGTTTTGAAGTCAAACAGTATAGTGTTAAGTATAAGTAACAGTATTATTGGTCTTATTAGTGGGATTCGTTGCCAATCACAAATCCTGCTCTTCAAGACCGTGCTCACTTCAGATCACTTGTTGAAGGCCATGTGATGGGTTCATTATTCAGTACTGAATGTCCCTCTTCTCCTCAACAGTCATCTACAGCACCAAACTGTACCGCTTCTTCAAGTACATAGAGAACAGAGATGTGGCCAAGTCTGTGCTGAAGGACAGAGGACTGAAAAAGATCCGACTGGGAATTGAAGGTACTCAGTCAAAGTGTTTTCTTCTGTTACTTAGTCTCCAAACCTGAAAGAAGTGTTAACAATCTGAATAATGTATGTAATAGTTACTGGGGGCTTTTGGTAGAGCTTTCTCTCTGCAGACAAGGACTGCATGTATTTAACAGTCTGGTCCTGGAATTTAAAGTCAGGAGATTTGGTAAATTCTATGGGGCAATAATAACTGTGCAAATGGGTCATTTTACAAGAATAAAGCTTGGAGCACAATATTTCACAACTTGACACTTTTCATTTCTATAGAGGTTTGCCTTCAGCTGTATTCCTCCACAGCTGCCCAACTGTAGTGAACACAACACTGTCGGCCCCTGAGAACTTGAGTTGAAAAACAACAACAAACCTAGAATGAAAAACATATTTAGGTCATGGAAGCAGTTTCACTTGTTAAAGGAAAAACACTGGAACTTTCCCACAGGGCCACAGCAGGAAACCTTTACTAAGCCTTTAAATATGATTTGGCAGCATTACATGTCTACACACAGGGGACGTCAACTCACTGTAAAAGTCCAATGGCTGAACCTGAGGCCAGAGTTTCCACAACACCACCAACGAAATCTTATTAATAAAATTTCAAATCCAAACACTTACAGGAATAGTTCGCCATTTTACAGGTGGTTATGCAGAATATTTCTTGGCCAGTCACATATTGGAGTTTTCGGCAGTTGTCTGGCAACCAGGACCTGGCCAAGAGATAGTCAGACACATAACCCCCCATAATACGAGGGATTGTTGTTTTTACAGGCGAGCTTTTGTATGGATCAAACAAATGTAATATAACATGTGAGCTTAAGGCTCACTCAGTAAGGCTAGCTGTCTTCCCTGTTTCCAGTCTTTATGCTAAGCTAAGCTAAGCTAACCAGCTGCTGGCTCCTGCAGATGTATCAGTCTGCCCTGTTTCTAGTCTTTATGCTAAGCTAAGCTAACCAGCTGCTGGCTCCTGCAGATGTATCAGTCTGCCCTGTTTCTAGTCTTTATGCTAAGCTAAGCTAACCAGCTGCTGGCTCCTGCAGATGTATCAGTCTGCCCTGTTTCTAGTCTTTATGCTAAGCTAAGCTAACCAGCTGCTGGCTCCTGCAGATGTATCAGTCTGCCCTGTTTCTAGTCTTTATGCTAAGCTAAGCTAACCAGCTGCTGGCTCCTGCAGATGTATCAGTCTGCCCTGTTTCTAGTCTTTATGCTAAGCTAAGCTAACCAGCTGCTGGCTCCTGCAGATGTATCAGTCTGCCCTGTTTCTAGTCTTTATGCTAAGCTAAGCTAACCAGCTGCTGGCTCCTGCAGATGTATCAGTCTGCCCTGTTTCTAGTCTTTATGCTAAGCTAAGCTAACCAGCTGCTGGCTCCTGCAGATGTATCAGTCTGCCCTGTTTCTAGTCTTTATGCTAAGCTAAGCTAACCAGCTGCTGGCTCCTGCAGATGTATCAGTCTGCCCTGTTTCTAGTCTTTATGCTAAGCTAAGCTAACCAGCTGCTGGCTCCTGCAGATGTATCAGTCTGCCCTGTTTCTAGTCTTTATGCTAAGCTAAGCTAACCAGCTGCTGGCTCCTGCAGATGTATCAGTCTGCCCTGTTTCTAGTCTTTATGCTAAGCTAAGCTAACCAGCTGCTGGCTCCT